>NC_057794.1:126018174-126068122 GCF_018294505.1 Triticum aestivum
TAGCAGCAGTAGCGAAGGAATCGCTCGATCGGGTTCAGTTAACAGCCATCGATCGATCGCTCGGGTTCAGTAATGCGTAGCCTGCAGTGCAATCGCTTGTGTTCAGTTAGAGCCCAACGCCTCGCTCGGGTTCAGTTAGAGCCAACGCCTCGCACACACGCGCGTACGTGTACGAGAGAAACGCACATCGCTTGGCCCCCGACCTCCCACCGTAACCGGGAACTCCCTGAAATTTTCCTCGCCCTCGCTTCTACCACGGTTTTTTTCGTCATTGACGACCCAAAGAATGTCATGCAGCTGCGTCTCTGGCCCGCCCAGGACGGAAAGCCCATTTTCTATCATGATTTTTTGTCATAGAAGTAGGTGCCCACCACATCTATGATGATACCAGGTTTTGTCACAATTATCGTCATAGAAGTGTCATATGTATGATAGAAAAAAAATTTATTCGGCCCAAAATGTCACGGATGTGTCTTTTTTTGTAGTGTCCATGAAGGGAACAAGCCAAAAACGACCCCGTTTGTAACGCCCCAAGACCGGAGCTTCAGATGCCTTCCTTGATTTCCGAGATTCATCGTGTGAGTTGTTGGTTTGCTGCATTCATCATGTCATCTTTTGCATTGCATCATGTCATCATGCCAACTTTTTCTCAAACCAACTAAAACTCACTTAAATAAAATGCATAGATCTTTGATCTATTTAAATTGAGGAAACTCACATGGTGATTTCTCTATATAACATATCCTCCTAATATTTAGGGAGCTATGTTAAACCATTCCTTTGGCTTGGAATCACCCATTAACACACTTGCAATATTCCCCATGTCTTTTCTAGTTCAATCTTGACTTGAAAACCTTGCCCAAAATTTCTCTTCCCTTTTGTCGGGGTTCCTCCAAAAATCCAAACATTTTTGGGGCCTTCCAAACACCCCTTACTTTTGAACCCATTTGAAATAATTCGAATGAGTTTGAATCCAAACTTCACTCACATGCGATTTTCCATTTTTCTTGGGTCAAGCTCAATTTTGTGAGTCCAGGAAAAATAATCCCTGCACCCAGATTCTTTGTTCATCCATTCTCTTCTCTCCTTTTTTTTTGTTTCTTTCCTCACTTTCCTTTCTTTCTTCTGTTAATGAGAAGAGATAGAGGGAGAGAGAGCCCATCCCAGCTGGGCCAGCCTCCAAGGCCCAACCGCGCCCCGCGGTAACGCTAGCTAGCTCGATCCTCTGCGCCCCTCCTCCTCGTTCCCTCACGCCGCTAGAGGCCCGCATCACTTGATCCCCTAGCAGTCTCCCTCTTCCCTCGCTCAATCTTTCCTCCAGTGCCGCCAGCGCCCCACACCCTCCTCTCGACTCCCACTCGGTCAGCGCGCATCAAGCCGAGGGAGAGGAGCTCCTCATGCCTCAACCATACCCCTCATCCTCATTCCCTCGCGACGCCCGGATGCCGCTGCCTGCTCCTTCCTCGACCCCGCCGGAATCGCGCGCCGCTGAGCAGCTCCCTCACCCGCACCTCATCCCATCCCCTCGCCGGAGCCCTTCCTCCGCCTATGCATTGGTCTCCCATGACAGCCTCGCCGCCCCTCAAGCGCCTCGCCTCCCGCAGCCTGTCCAGGACCTCCCTCGCCGCATCCTCGTCTACCCGGCGCCACCGCATCGTCAGCTTCATCGCCATGGGAGGAGCCCCTCGACCCATTCGTCCTCGGCCCTACCTCTGCTTAGTGTAGCCGCCTCTCCGCCATCGTAGAGCGCGCCACGGACCCTGTTTCCACTACCTCGAGCTCCGCCCACCGTCCTTCTCTGCTGCCTTGGCCGCTGGCGACCGGAGCAACCGTGTGTGTCCTTCCCGTCCCTGCCGCTGGATCGGGCCTGCTCTGCCCGGCTCCTCTCGCCTCGACTGTCCGCACTCACTTCCTGCCACAGGGTCTCGTCTCTGCTTCGATCAAACGCACGAAGCTGTCGTCGCCCGCTTCATCAGTTTCAGTACACGAGCGCTGCTTGCGTGACCGCACCGTGAACCGCCTGAGTTCGACCACCTCTGTAGCCTCCTGTTGCTGTTTTTGTACCTCCACGTGATGTTGCGCTTGGCGCCAAGGTGGACCACAGAACAGGAAATAACACCAAGTACCAGGTCAACAAGGACCACCAAGCATCTTCTCTGTGATTTTTCTGCCAAGTACCACAACGACGCGTCAAGTACCTCTACCGCCGTCTACGAGAACGCCAAGTACCTCTCCGGAAACGAACATGCACCACTACACCCGAAGGCCTCGAACCCGTCAAGTCCGTCAATGATTGTGTACAACTACCGATGACATACATGTTGCCAAGTACCCTCTCCGGATCGCCATGTTCGACAACTGATGACATATACCACTACCATCGCGGAGATCACGAGAACCTCTACTTCCCCTTCAAAACGTGTACCACTACCACCGCCCGAACATCTACAAAACATGTACCATCGACCCTCGAAGACCCGTGGACGTCAAGTTCCTTCTGTTGACCCCCAACACCTACGGAGTGTGAACATCTACGTCGCGAGAACGCCTACTTCCCTCTACGAACTTGATACGTTCCGATAATGCACGCTTCGAAAGGTATAACCATCGAGACGACCACCCGTGGACCGAATGCATGCATGTTGAATGAGATGAACCACACGTTTGCACCGTGTCTGAAATTGTCGCTTGCATTGTCCTACTCGTAGCCATGCCGTCCACCCGTGGGAACCCGGTAACCGGGATCACCCCATCATCTTGCATGACACGCTCCCATCACACTTCCTTTTGCACCGGCATCTCAATCGAGTTACTGGAACCAGAATGTTGCCGTGGCACCATTTCCGTTGTTGTTGCCGTGGCACCCTTTCGTTTCTGCCACGGTGACAAATGCTTCATAATATGCTCTTGTTAACATTTTAATAAAACTTGCATAAAACTTGCACATGTCATCCGCATCATGATCATAACATTTAATATGTTTAAAATTGTTGTTTGCATTAAATTGCTAAATGCATATGGGGATTTACCGAAATTGTTGTTTGATGTTTCCGGCCTCATTTAAAATGCCTAACTGTGTATTTTACTCATGTTTCACCTCTTGCCATGTTAAGAACATTTAATTTTGTCGGGTACATAACCGGGAGTGAACTAAATAATTGAATGTGGCGTTCCGTCAATATGCAACTCATTGCATATTGAGCTCCACTTAACTTGTAGTTTTGTTTGTGCACTTTCCCATGCCATGCCTCTTTAAACCGGACATGCATCATACTTGGTTGTGCATCATGCCATGTTTATGTGATGGTTGTTTACTATGTTGCTTGCTTATTTCCGGGTTGCTTCTCTCGTTAGCTTTGGTTTCATTCCGAGAGTTGTGAGGATTCGTTCAACTACGTTGGTTCGTCTTCTTTATGGACTCGTTCTTCTTCCTTGCGGGATCTCAAGCAAGATGACCATACCCTCGAAATCACTTCTATCTTTGCTTGCTAGTTGTTCGTTCTATCGCTATGTCGCGCTACCTACCACTTGTTATATCATGCCTCCCATATTGCCATGTCAAGCCTCTAACCCACCTTTCCTAGCAAACCGTTGTTTGGCAAAGTTATCGCTTTGCTCAGCCCCTCTTATAGCGTTGTTAGTTGCAGGTGAAGCTGAAGATTGTTCCTTGTTGGAACATGGATATTGTTGGGATATCATTATTATATTTTATTTAATTAATGCATCTATATACTTGGTAAAGGGTGGAAGGCTCGGCCTTATGCCTGGTGTTTTGTTCCACTCTTGCCGCCCTAGTTTCCGGCATACCGGTGTTATGTTCCTTGATTTTGCGTTCCTAATGCGGTTGGGTGTTATGGGAACCCCTTGACAGTTTGCTTTGAATAAAACTCCTCTAGCAAGGCCCAACCTTGGTTACATTTGCCTAACAACCTATTACCCTTCCCTTGGGTCGGCCAACCCGAGGGTTCTCTTTATTTTAACCCCCCCGAGCCAGTGCTTCTCTAAGTGTTGGTCCGAACCGAGTAGACTGCGGGGCCACCTCGGGGAAACTTGAGGTTTGGTTTTACTCGTAGGATGTCTCATCCGGTGTTGCCCCGAGAACGAGATATGTGCAGCTCCTATCGGGATTGTCGGCACATCGGGTGGCTTTGCTGGTCTTGTTTTACCATTGTCGAAATGTCTTGTAACCGGGATTCCAAGACTGATTGGGTCTTGCCAGGAGAAGGAATATCCTTCGTTGACCGTGAGAGCTTGTGATGGGCTAAGTTGGGACACCCCTGCAGGGTTTGAACTTTTGAAAGCCATGCCTGCGGTTATGTGGCAGATGGGAATTTGTTAATGTCCGGTTGTAGAGAACTTGACACTTAACTTAATTAAAATGCATCAACCGCGTGTGTAGCCATGATGGTCTCTTCTCGGCAGAGTCCGGGAAGTGAACATGGTTCTTGTGTTATGCTTGAACGTAAGTACTTTCGGGATCACTTCTTGATCACTTCTAGTTCACGACCGTTGCACTGCTTCTCTTCTCGCTCTTATTTGCGTATGTTAGCCATGATATATGCTTAGTGCTTGCTGCAACTCTACCTCACTACCTTCTCCTACCCATAAGCTTAAATAGTCTTGATCTCGCGGGTGTGAGATTGCTGAGTCCTCGTGACTCATAGATACTTCCAAATAGTTGCAGGTGCCGATGATACCAGTGCAGGTGACGCAACCCAGCTCAAGTGGGAGCTCGATCAAGATCTTGGTCGTTGTTTTGTTTTGTTTCCTTTTGATCGGTAGTGGAGCCCTGTTGGGACGATCGGGGATCTAGCATTTGGGTTTGTCTTCTTTTATTTTGGTAATTGATTGTATTCTGGATGATGTATGTTTACCTTGTATTTGTGTGAAGTGGCGATTGTAAGCCAACTCTTTATCCCTTTCTTATTCTGTACATGGGATTGTGTGAAGATTACCCCTCTTGCGAAAAACCTGCCATGCGGCTATGCCTCTAAGTCGTGCCCCGACACGTGGGGGATATAACCGCATTGTGGGTGTTACACCGTTATTCTTGCCCCGATCTGAAAGATGATGTGGTGGGGTAACTCATTGATCGGTGCAACGTCATCACCTCGGCTAGCATAGCAGGTTCGTTCAAGAACATTCTTGACTCAACTAATAACATCATTACAAGGAACCCAAGGGTCTAGGAGCGGTTTGATCTGCCTTATCTTCTTCGCTATAAGCTTGTTCGCATGGGCGCGGATGACGGAGGCCTCGCCTTATGCAAGTTGATGCCGCTTGATAACGATACGTGTGATGTTAAGATTCCATCGATTCAGGGTAAGGCCTGGGCTGGCGCAAATCAAGATTGGGTTGTTTATATTGGGTACAATTGTGAGTGGGAACTTGTGAATGTGTACACTCGTCAGCGGATTCCACTTCCAAAAATCTCAAAGTGCCCTGAGGTTGAGCACACAGATGATCTACGTACGTTCAAATACGATCATGGTGACTCTCGTCTACGGAAGATAGCAATTTGTCAAGTTCCCAACCACTCTTGGAATTACAAGAACTATCAAGTTGTTGCTATCTTCGACAAGCTTGTTGCCTTCCTTAATGATTCCACGGTTCGTCCATGGATATTGCTCAAAAATCAGTTTCTGTACATGGATGAGTACTATGATGCAATTGAATACGAGGATCTTGTGTTTGCTTCCACCACTCGTGGCACTGTTTTTGCATGGGATCCTCGTAGTTTCGGTACATTTGTCTTCCACCGTAATTATAATTGTTTTAGCCACATGCATGCGGGTTAGCAAGTTTCCCTTTACTAATTAACCTTCTTGTGTTTCCAAGGTCCTGTGAACATTCCACCACCTATACTTGAAAAAAAATATAACCAAGGGGGAGATGACGATGGTGATGATCACGAGTATGAGGACGAGCAGAACTTATATACTCAGTGGCGCCTGGCAACTAATTCCGATGGATCACCTCTTCTTGTATGTATACAGTGCACTGTGATTATTACTACTGAGGTAGAAGGTGTTCTCTCCCATGGTCACCCTCTCCGGACCTATTCCAACACCCATTGCAGGGTATTCGCGATGGATACTAGTGTGCTAGTGCCAACACCTTCTCCCTAGTACAGTATTGATTGTCTTGGAGAAAACTCGCTCTTCCTTGGACAAAACTATCCAATGATGGTGAAAGCCGATCCAGCTGCTGTTGACACAATGTTACTACCATTTATGAGAAGGAACTGTGTCTATACCTCGTACATTGTGGTGCTTCCCTACCCTGGTCCTGATATATGCCGCTTCAGCCTGGATGATCAGTCCTGTGTTGCTCTCGATATTGACAATAGCTGGCCCTTCCCAGAGCACCTATGGTTCAAGGCAAGCATTTCCAACGCCGAGGATTGGTTGAGTTGAAGTTCATTTCATTGCTTGTTATTTGTTGTGTGATGAAAACTTCAGTATTTACTAGAATGTTTTTTTGGAAATAATCTATAATCCAACATGTATTATCATTGTCGTTGTGTGTTGATGACTTGTTGTATGTAATGAATGGTACATTTGCAAATGTGTGTCATAGACTCAATTTATGAATGGTTTTCGAGTCACTTCTTGGAGTGTGAGTACCGTAGTAGTATAGCCAGCATCTGGTTAGTATATGAAGTTGCCACATCACATAGAGCCAACCTAATATTGGAGTACCAGATCTGAGATGTCACGTGTACCAGATGAATGACTCCAAGTTCGACCACCGTGATGCTAGGTGCGAGCCGAGGAACACTGTTGGAGAGACCCCCCTCATAATTTTCCTGCATTGGTCGTTTGATTCATAGGATAGAATGCTATAGGATTTTTTCCCTATGTAATCATGTTTTAATTGGCACTCTAGCATCCACTCCAACTTTTGTTTCACTTACATTGATCCTACGAAGAGAGTACTTGCTCTAAATGATGTGCCGCTGCAAGAGCTGCCTATATTAATTAACCATGCTCTAAAAAGGTGGACCAGCTTTGGCTATAGTAGTATTGTACTAGGTTAAGGTGACCTTGCGCTTGGCTCTTCTCCTCTTCCGGAAGTCGAACAATAATGACGCTACTACTTCTGGCAATCTGACACTAAAAGAACTGCTACATGTCCACCGCTTGTAAGCAAAAGTTTCTCCTCGTGCTGCGAGCCACCGCGCACGCGTTGGCGAGGGAGAAGGCATAGTAAGCAAGCTTCTCGTCGTTCTGCGAGTTGACGAGACACATCAAATTTATGTATTTATTAGTACTCTCTTCAAAAAGGGCCGACCATGTCCATGGCTACCATCCCATGCTCTGTCATTGAGTACGTGCACTATTCACATGCCATCAAGGAGAAAAAATATTGTGTAGTACTAGGTGCCATCGAAGTGCACGACTCACTTACGCACTGCATATCTCCATTTTCTTGCATGACACGCCACCTTGATGCTAGATGTCCCACGTGTCATGGAGGCATATAGTATGATTTTGTAAAATGGAGGCATATAGATGTCCCATGTGCCGGCAACAGGATGAACAAAGCTCATGTCTTAAATGAAAGAGTGGAAGAACATAGATTCCCGACGACGAACAAGGAGCTACAAACCTCGGGGTGGAGCGTCTGCACTCATAATATTTTATATTATTTATTGATATAAAATCAACCAAATCTCTCCACGTTCCTATACCATTCTATAGTACTATGAGAATAGCTTTGAACAAAGCCATTGATTCACTCTATCCAATGGTCATAGTTGGAAAATCCAAACAAAACCAAGCATTGGATCAACTCTTTTTTTGAGATCAACTCTTTTAGCACTTAGATTGTTGCGACATGCCCACCTAGCCCACCTATATATCCGCTCACGTGTGATGACCACAGGAGCTATCCACTCAGATTGTATGTTAAAAATAAAGGTCGATAACTAATGCGGCACCTCGGGCCAATGCGGGCAGATCGCATTTTGCACAAGAAATTACACACTGTGTTTCATTGACATGTGGTCCCGTTCCAACATGTTAGTGAGATGACGGCGAGTCCTTTTGTACAATTTCCAAAAGGACGTGTAGGCCGGGGCGCCTCTTCGTGTACCGTGGCAAATTGGAAACTGTCCACCGACTCTTCGCCTTTCCCTCTTGATTTGGAATTGATGTCGCACGCACTTCCTCTCTCCTCCATTTGCCTTCACCCTTCCTTCTACCATTGTTCGATCGTCTTCTCCATGGAGGGAACAAGCCGGAAATCACCCCATTATTCTTGCCCTGATCTGAAAGATGACGTGGTGGGGGAACTCATTGATCGGTGCGACGTCATCACCTCGGCTAGCATGGTAGGTTCATTCGAGAACATTCTTGACTCAACTAATAACATCATTACAAGGAACCCAAGGGTCCAGGAGCGGTTTGATCTCCCCTATCTTCTTCGCCATGACCCTGCTGACTGGCGCGGGGACGAGGAAAGCCTCGCCTTGTGCAAGTTGATGTCGCTTGATAATGATACGTATGATGTTAAGATGCCATCGCTTGAGGGCAAGGCTTGGGCAGGCGCAAATGGAGATTGGGTTGTTTATATTGGGTACAATTGCGAGTGGAAACTTGTGAATGTGTACACTCGTCAGCGGATTCCACTTCCAAAAATCTCCGAGTGCCCTGAGGTTGAGCACATAGATGATCTATGTACGTTCAAATATGATCATGGTGACTGTCGTCTACGGAAGATAGCAATTTCTTGAGTTCCCAACCGCTCTTGGAATTACAAGAACTATCAAGTTGTTGCTATCTTCAACAAGTTTGTTGCCGTCCTTCATGGTTCGACTCGATGGATATTGCTCAAAAATCAGTTTCTATACACGGATGTGTACTGTGATGCAATTGAATACGAGGGTCTTATGTTTGCTACCACCACTCGTGGCACTGTTTTGCATGGGATCCTCATAGTTTCAGTTTGTTTGTCTTCCACCATAATTATAATTGTTTCATCCACATGCATGCGAGTTAGCAAGTTTCCCTTCTCTACTAATTTACCTTCTTCTTGTGTTTCCAAGGTCCTGTGGACATTCCACCACCTATACTTGAAAATTTTTATAACCAAGGGGGAGATGACAACGAGGAGGGTCGATATACTCAGTGGCGCCTGGCAACTTCGGATGGATCACTCCTTCTTGTCTGTATACAACCCACTGCTGATGCTACTACTTAGGAAGCAGGTGTTGTATCCCATGGTCGCACTCTCCGGACCTATTCCAACACCTGTTGTATGGTACTCGGGATGGATACTACCGTGCTAGTGCCAACACCTTCTCCCTAGTACAGTATTGATAGTCTTGAGCAAATTCGCTCTTCCTTGGACAAAACTATCCAATGATGGTGAAAGGCGATCCAACTGCTGTTGACACAACGTTACTACCATTTATGAGAAGCAACTGTATCTATACATCGGACATTGTCGTGGTTCCTTACCCTGGTCGTGATATAGTAGGTCGCTTCAGCCTGGATGATCAGTCCTCCATTGGTCTCGAGATTGACAGTAGCCGGCCATTCTCAGAGAATCACTTGTGGTTCAAAGCAAGTGTTTCCAACACCAAGGATTGGTTGAGTTGAAGTCCATTTCATTGCTTGTTATTTGTTGTGTGATGAAAACTTTAGTATTTATAATGTATCCTCATTGTCGTTGTGGGTTGATGACCTGTTGTATGTAATAAAATGATATGCCTGTGATAAACTTACTAAATTTATGAATGGTTTCAAGTCGCTTCTCTGAGTGGGTGCTGCGACGAGGCAAAAAATATTTTCCGAATACATAATTGTACCTAGCACAGACTCTAGGAAATTTGGCCACAGTGTGAGGTGGGCCATATGTTAATGTGTTCACTGCACGTAACCATCACCTCGAATCCTTGATACTACCACTATAAGTAGTAGGAGTAGTAGCATGGCATGGGCCAGAACAAGCATTCACGTCCAGGAGTACGGCACACGCCACCAGCATGACTTCCATCTAACACCATATTTGTTGGAGTCCGTGCTACAACAATCTCTTCAACCTTGTCGTTTCTCTAACTCAGCCATCGCGCGGCGGGCGAGGGCGGGGTTTCCCAATAGTCGGTTTCCTCAACTGCGGTCCCACTTGCAAGGCCAACTCCAAAGCATGACCCCAAATGGACCTCCATTTTTCCTGGATTCTGTCCGTTTGGGTAGGGCAATGGGGTCGTGTCCGGGCCATTTCTCGGATGTGGTGGCTGTGCGCCGAACACGCGGATGCATCCCGACCGCGCACATTTTTCTTTGCAAACACATATCTTTTTTTCATCATTGAATTTTTGGTACATGGAAATACATCACCAAAATTTTGACTAGAAAAACAAGAACCACAAGAATACATTTTAGAAGATATCCAACTTCCATAACTGCTCCTGTAAGTTGGATTAGTGCCTTCTCGATGCATTCATTGTTGATCTGCGGAGGCTCGATCCTGCGTGCTTCTTTCTTCTTCGAGTGTAAAGAAGTAGACGTGTCTAGCCTCTATTCTGTCAACAAGTGCACTAGTCTCATCTCTAGCCTCTATGCTAGCTAAAAGTGCTAGAACATCTACTAAATTGTGCTTGATCAATATATCGTTGTACTCTTCTTCCCAATACCAAAACTTGCATCCATTCTACACAATAAAATTTTAAGTTAGCACAACTAGTCTAATCCGAGAGCACAGCCGAAGATTTGGTCGAGTTCTTCCTCCTTTTGCCGACACATGGGACATCTAGCATCCAGGTCGTGTCATGCAAGAAAATAGAGTGGTAGTTGAAGCCATGAGATGTGCATCTTGGGTTAAACTGTAAATAGAATCTTACTACTCTTGAGTAACTCCAAAAGCAGCCACCAAAGATCTTTGTTGGATTTGTTTTTCTTCACCAGCACGTCGAGGTGAAAGATGTGCAGGTTCAGTGGGTCCTCTTGCATTTTCACTGACATGTGGGACCGCATATGAGCAAATAGATGATGGGCTCCACGCATCGGTTGGCTAGCTGAGAAGAGAGATAGAGGAGGGCTAGGCACGGACTCGAGGAAATTTGTTCTACGTAACTAGCACCTCAATATAGTGGGGTGGAATGGGCCATAACTAGCATTCATGTCTAGCAGTACGGCACACGCCACCCACACGAGCCCCATCCGACACCAATTTTCTTGGAGTCTGTGCTATAGCCATCTCTTCTCCCTCCTGTTTTCTCAGCCATCGCGCGCTGGGCGGGGTGGGGGTTTGCCGATAGTTGGTTTGCTCAACCGCGGTCCCACTTGTAAGTGAAAATGCAACACAGCACGCATTCCCCCTTGAGCGGCGTGCCGGACCAACCGTGTGGGGGTGCGACGCGAACACGGCAGGTTTTTCCTTTTGAACTTGTAACTTGTAAAATTTGGTTATGCTCCATGGCGCGACTGATTGATAGAAATAACGATTTTCCCTAGAGTGATGAGAAGTTTGGTTCTGGCGCAGTTCATGCATGGAGTACGTAGGAAAATTATGAAGTTGATGTGATAGGTAAGATAATTACTAGTACTACCCTATACTACTACATGGATTTGACGGAAAGATAAAGATACATACGGATCCGTCAACGACATCCTCACGCCCGAGTGCACCGGGTCACCAACCGACGTGTGAGGAGCAGCGGCGTTGGCGGCAAGCTCAACGTGCTTCTGATTAATGCAGTCCAAAAAGGCCAGCATCCTATCGTCCTCCTCTTGCATGTAGTAGTCCTTATGGACGATTTGCGCGTAGACGTGGGTGATTATGTCGATGGTGTCTTGCTGCGCCAGGCGCTGCGCAGCAAGCGTGACCTCGAGGTGGACATTCTCTAGCGTGACGGCAGGCAGTTGCAGTGCCATCAGTGCGTTGAAGAGGTTGTCACCATAGAGGCCGTTGAGGGTGGCAGGCATCGCAGAGCCTGGGCGCGTGGGCTGGAGGCGTACGTCAAGGTCGTCCTCGAGCTTCTTGACGATGGTGAACTTGTCGAGGAAGCCGACGAGGACCTCGTCGAACAAGGAGACGAAGCTGTCGTCCAAGAGGCCCCTCGCCCTGGCAACCTCAAGCAATACCTGGAGACGTTCCTCGGTGCCGGGCCGCAGGCCGGTGTCGTGGACCATCTGGCACAGCCGGCTGATGCTCAAGCTCATCGCCTCCATGGGTCTAGCTTCTAGTCAACTGATCTTGCAATTGGAGTGATCACTCTTGCCCTTGGGTGCTCAGGTGCGTAGGATTTTGTAGATTGGACTGGCGAGAGCCTTTATATGAGATTTGCAGACTGCATTGAATTCACGTGTGTGTTGGCCATCTACTCCTCGCCCCTCTACTGCACCTGCCTTTGGCTGTATGACAGGTTGGCTAGCCACCCGTTGGGCCCACGTGTCATACACCCAAAGGTAGGTGCAGTAAGTCAATGAAGCTGCGTCCCCCTCCATGCCCGTGCATGCTTTCAATGGCTTGAGACTACCAAACATCACATGCGGTGGTTAGTTCATTGCATGTAATCCTATTAAGTGGCAAAAAGACATTAAGTTATCTCGCCGATAGGAATAAAACAATACACCATGTTTTTATTTACAGAGGGAGTAGTACATTTTTTGTGACATGCATTACTAGATATTGCTAGTCAAATACTAAATCCAGATGGACGTGGTAGTACTACTAAATCCAGACGGTGGTGCTAGTACTAGTAGTAGTAGTACTACCAATGTAGTGGCACTGTACTACCCGTTGGTCAAATTATTATGTGTTGCTCCTCACAGTGAAGTGACAAGACCCTACGTCGGAGATGACACCTAAGTATAGGCGCCGTGTTCGGCATACCATAGTCAGCCTCACCATCTGCAGTCACTATCATCATGGCTGTAGACCTAGCCTGCTTACAACTAGCCGTGTTCGACATAATTTCTCGTGCGTAGATGCCCGTGCATTGCACGAAACACCAAGATTGGGGGGTGGACGGCGCCGGCAGCGGCCATTGCGCCAGATTTTTCCATGGCCTTCTAGATGTGGTGGGGAGGAGATAAGGGTGATTGTGAGAGACAAGGAGTTGTTTGTAAATAGGGAACAAGTGCGGGCATCTTTTTGCAAAACTAGAGAAGATTGGTTTGTATGCATCAGATCTAGATCCGACGGCTATTGGTAAAAGATGCCAGACACAACATCATCACCAACTCAAGACCTGTTTGATTCGCAGGATTTTGAAGACCCAGGAATAGGACACGGCAATATTACAAGTTTCAAACTGATATTACAAATGTTAGGAGTAATGCTGCACCTACGAAGAGGGAATTACTAGGAAGTTTACGTAAGAACTTTCGTTACTTTAGGTGGATGCAGCATTATCATACAAACTAAAATCCACCGCCCTGACAAGTCACTAATGGGCAAGTAAGTTTTCGAGTCTCTGGCCACTTGATGTTTCAAAAACAAATTCAGCTTCTGCGGAGACTTTGTCATTTAGGCTTAGACGCTTGCGGTGACCAGCACGCCATTCATTGTTGCGCCAGAGAACGCAAAACCTCATTACCTTGAGCACACTTGCCTCCAGAACAAAGAACCTGGCCAATTTAATCTCAGATGTGCTGCCTCGATAGTCAATCAAATCAATTTCTGTAAGATGGAGATCAAGGCATTCGATGAGATTGTTATAGTGCAGCACATTTTTCAGTTTCAGGTCTTTTTTATCTGCAAAAGAAGAGAACATATTAGAGAAGCTGGCTGTATAAGATTGTCGTGTCATCAAGAGGTACCAATATCATTCGCTCATACGATAGGGTTGGCTGGCTAGTAATATTTTTTCACTCTCTCTCTCTCTCTCTCTTTCTCTTTCCTCTTATTTACCTAGGAGTACGTGAAGAGCTTGGGAATTTGTTGCCTTCCACTATGTGGACGATGCCATATTTCGCAAAAGTATGCCACATAATATGCATCGATGTAAAATCAAAAGATTTTGGCACCGCTCTCGCGATGTGAGAGAGTTGGCACCGCTGTGCACACAGACCCACATGTATAAACAAATCAATCAAACCAACTACACTAGCCTCTCACTCTCCCAAACAAGTGTTTTTTATTGCCTCAGTCCTCTCTCTCCCACGCAAGTGTTTTCTCATTGCGTGAGTTATTAATTTGGCACTGGAGCAAAGTAGGTGATACAGATTGGGGAACCAGGTGAGCAATGGAGGGGCATCAATGCCAAATGCATCACAAGTGAGTTTGGCACGTGTTTTACCCTACATAGTGGAGGGCCGTTATAGCCCACTTTTGTACTACCTCTTATTTAGTATAAAATTTTGACCATAGGTTTACGTAAGAAAATGCCAATGCATGTCACTAAAAATTAAACCATTTGAAATTATGTTCAAATACGAATCCAACGATATAGTTCTTAGTGACATGCATTAACATTTTTTCAGTTAAAACTATGGTCAAATTTTGATACTACAAAATAGGAAGAGTAAACCAGGACGGAGGTAGTACTTGCTCTTAGGGTAACCATAGAGTTACTGGACTAGTCTAAGTTACTTTCCAATATGACTAGCCTAGGATACTATAGTAGTACAACAAAAAAAGATGCAGGTGATCACGTGAGAGAAATACTAAAAACATTTCTTTCGGTGCAGTGCGTAGATGCAGTATTGAACACTACACTTTTCATCGTAATTTGGGAAAATTACGAAAAATTTGAGCTACGTTGTGATTACCGTTTACTAATAGGAAAGAAGTTTCACCTCGATGAGTAGCTTCTCCGTGCATGGAAAGCATTTAAGGAATCCAACAACTTGATCCAGATTGGGGCCGATAGATTTTATTGCCAAGATATTCACTGTGCGCATAGACTGGGTCAAGCTTGTGGGAATCATTTTCTGGAAGACGGTCGTAAATACATCAAGAAGAAATTTAAAAATTTAAATTCCAAGAATACGGAGAAGAAGATGAGTGTTGTACATGAACGATTACGGATACAATAAAGAGTTCGAACAATTTGGCAGACGAGTGAATCAACGCTATCAATTTCGGCGCATCAATGACCCTGATTTTTGTTGGACCTTCTAGATCCGATACAAGCAATCTCTCAAGGAAAGGCGCATTCTCAATGACCTTAATGTGGAACAGCTAGAGTGATCTCTTCCCAATTGATGTCTTGTTGTGGGGCCACCAAGACACATAAATCCATCGGAGATTTGTCGAGGCGATGTGGAGGCTAATGAACCCGTGGATCTGCTCAAGACGAAGGTAATCGAGTGCAGTAGAGCTGCGGAGCAGGTGGTCCATAGCCTTCTTCGAGATGACAACGTCGAAGAGGTCGAGCTGCTTGAGTTGAGGGAGAAGAAGGGCGGGCGCGGCATTAATCTAGGGAAGATAGCAGGAGCTGAAGCTGGCACGGCGCAGCGTTGGTGCGAGACAGAGTGCGGAGAGAGCGACATCGTCCAGCTTCAAAGCTGAGCTCCTCGAGCTGATCTAGGGTGGGGGATAAAAACCACTCGTTGAACTTGGGTTGGACCTTGCAGTTGGTACTGAACATGCGGATGTCAAGGTGTCTAGCTGGCCCAGGGTGCGATGAAAGGATCTTGGAGACTGCGGCCATGCGTTTACAATCCCCATCGCAGAGGCGGCTGTCGACGGTGAGATTGAGGGGGACGCGACGCCAGAGGGGGCGCCACCGTCGGGAGAGCAGGGCGGTCCGCATGGCAGATTGGGTGGGGAGGAGGCCGATGATGACGAGCAGCATGTCGTCGGGGAGGTTGCTGATGAAGTCCAGGCTCGCCGGATGCGGTTTTGGCTTGAGCTGCCTCCGCTTGTTGGCTACCTCACCGTCCATCTCAACCGGCGGCGACGCCGGTGTACACGTGTGCTGGTGTGTGTTATGTGTTGGGTGTGCGCGAGTGCGTCCTTCTGTGCATGCCGCCACGCAGTGGTGAATTGTGCACGAGTGTGTCCTTCACGCGGAAGAAGTGTGTCCTCAATGCACCCTCAATTTACTAGCGTGCAGGGTGCTACCCCGAGTGGTTTCAACTTTGTTTACTTCACCGCGTGTCAGATGGGCCTCTAGTTTAGTTATTTTCACCCACTGCCACATGGGCCAGCACACGAAGATACAAAACACGAGCTGACAAGGCAACATGTGGACTGGTTGACCGGTTAACTAAACAATATATGGAGCTATACGCTAACACAGTGAGCGTATAATCCGTCGGTATAGAGTGTTCATGTGAGAGGGGAGGCCCGTGAGAGATGGCAGAGAGAGAGAGAGAGAGCTACTCCCTCCGTTCGATAATGTAGTTCCAACATTTTTTTGAAAGTCAAACTTTTGAAACTTTGACCAAGTTTATAAAGAAATTACTTATATCTACAATACCAAAGATAAATGACAGTATGAAGTAAGTACATGTTGTGATGAATATAATGATCTTTCCAGATGTAAATGTTTTTCTCCACATATACCTGGTCAAAAATTTCTGAGGTTTGACTTTTCAAAACATCCATATGCTTATGGACGTGAGAGAGTCCCTAACTAGAGAGAGAGAGAGAAATAGAAAGAGTGGGTGAAAAAACTATGTGCGTGTGTGAAAGAGACATGGGCAACACTCGATAAAAGTCGAGAAAAAACGTGTGTGTCTTATGCAAACATATCACACATGCATCTTCGACAACGGAAGCAAGGTGAGGAGATAGTGTGTGGTTGTTTGCAACCGAGAGAGCAAGACCCCTAGCACGTGGCCAAGAGGGGTCTGACAAACAAGGGAGAGAGGTCGAGAGAGAAGTACGGAGAAAATGCAGACATGGGGAGGAGAGAGTGTATGTTTTTCATAGAGAGATCCCCTGGAGATCGTGATGGGACTACATGGGTGGGAGATCATGTGACAAGGTGTGTGCACGATAGAAGATACCCCGAGAGATATCGAGATAGACGTATGGATGGAAGGAGACAATACGTGTGTTCCTGATGGCTAGTGAGAGATAATCATACTTAGGGGGGGAGTGCTTGTGCCTATGATGGAGTAAGGGATTATGGTACTTATTAGGGGGGTGCGTGTCACATAGAGAGAGAACAAGGGCGGTGAGTGTTGGATGCGTCTATATGTATAGTGCGAGCGAGACATGTGTATGTGTGAACCAGGGATATATAAAGTTTGAGAGAGATTGAGGAGCCCCGATAAGGCTGAGTGGTGCGTCAGATAGCTGAGAGGGGGAAAGAGATATTCCATCTGCTCGATAATGCAGTGCATGTAATTTTTTTGAAGTCAAACTTTGATCAGGTTTACACAAGTGTTATTTATATCTTCAATACCAAACATACATCATACGAAACTACATCTCATGATGAATCTAATGGTATATGTTTGTCGTTCCAGGTGTAATTGTTTTTCTCCACGTACATGGTCAAACTTTGTGATGTTTGACTTTTCAATAAATTAATATGCTATGTACCTAGGAGATCCTAAGTCGAGAGGGATCAAGTGCGTGTGAAGGAGAATGAGTAAGTGTGCAAAAAGAGTATGTGTGTGAAAGATAAAGTGACAACAGAGTGTGTTTTTTTGTTTCTTAGGCAAACATATCACGCATGCATCTCCAAGATAGAAAAGTGAGGCGAGGAGATACACGAAAATAGCTAGTGTGTGATTGTTTGCAATGGAGAGAGACACCCCTATAGCACATGTCCAATAGAGGTCTGGCCAGTAAGGAACAAAGGTCGAGAGGGACACATGGAGAACATGGACGCATTGGGAGGGCGAGAGGGTGTGTTTGTGATAGAGAGACCCCCTCGAGATCGTGAGGGTACTATATGGGTGGGAGATCGAGGGAGGTGTGCGCGCGATAGAAAGATGCCCCGAGAGAAATCGAGATAGACCATGCACATGTTTGTGATGGAGACTAAGATTAGCTAGTCATATACATATAAGGGGGACTGCGTGTGCCTACAATTGAGTGAGAGACCATCATACTTGGCTAGGTAGGCATGAGATTGTGTGTGTGTGTGAGATGGAGAGAGAACGAGGGAGAGAGATTGAGTTTTAGATGGGCCTATCGAGTCCGAGTGAGATATGAATGTGTATGTGTGACCCAGGTAGATGGAGAGTTTGAGAGGGGGGGAAGAGCTCCGAGATGACAGAGTGGTGCATGAGAGAGTTATGGGCAATGAGCCAAGGAATTTGTGTGCGCACGATGAGTGCACCCAATATATCTAGCTTGGACTAGATAATCATACATAGTGTGCGAGAGAGACCTATAGATGGAGTATATATGCATGCGAACTAGAAAGCCCCCCCCCCCACGCACACACAAAGAGAGAGAGAGATGGAGAGAAAGAGAGAGGACCAACAAGGTTTGTGTGGTTGATGCATGCGACAGAATTGAAGATTGTCGGCGCGCGTGCTAGAGAGAGTGAGAGAGAGTGAGAGAGAGAGAGAGAGAGAGAGAGAGAGAGAGCAGGAGTCCGGGAGAGGGGGAGGTCGCGTTTTATGCATCAAAGATTGATATAAACCATGTTTCGATATAAACTTGCATTCAAATATTTAAATTGGAGAACATGTTGTCTGCAATCCACACATGAACGGATATATGCATATATCAAACAAGTTCATTAATTTGACTTTCAACATGTTCATGGAGTACTATAATACTGTACAACATGCTATTCGATTGAGGTGTTGAATTTTGGATTTAGTTCACTATTTTAACCTGGTGAACGAGTTATTTCATTGAATCGAGATATTTCATTTTGTGTTTGATTCCCGTTTTTGAGTGGGTCAACTATTTGTCATATAGTAAATCGCTAGCAACGAGCATGTAAAAACACATTACTCCCAAGCATCATCTCTCCATCTAAAAAAGAAGTGGCAGGCTAATATTTCTAAATTTGATTCGAATCGACTTGGTAAGGTAGACGTGGATGCTCGTTCTCCCAAATTTTGAATGAACCGTTAAACATCCTCTGCTCGGTGGAATTCCCCCGAGCAAATAAATGGGAGACGCGAAATTACCGTCCTATGTGGGAGACGCATTAATTGGCCCATTGTGCATCAAGGGTAGGTTCATAACTTCATCCAAGCACGCCTTCTCCTAGGCCGAAATGACATGTGCCGAATAATTCATAAACCATGGTCGGTAAAACATGCTCTCCTAGCCCAAAATAGCTCGCGCCCACTATTTCAAAACACGCTCTCCTCGCCCGAAATCGCTTGCGCCAACTATATTTCAAAACACGCCCTCCTCGCCCGAAATCGCTCCCGCCCACTATTTGGGGAGAAGCAAAGTTACTCTACTATCCCTGACCCTTAGTACACAGACCCAAGCCGAGAAGCCTAAAGGCAGGGGTAGAAGTGTAACTCCCCCTCACATTTCAGACAAATGCATCCGTAAATCATGGTTCCCCTCCCCTCCCAATCCCCCCCATTCATACCTCGTGGGCGCCAAATCACCTTCTCCCCGGAAGCTCCCTTCTCCCGAGCCGCGAAACCTTAGCCCCTCCTCCATGGCGCCCCCACCGCACCAATTTCATAGCCGCCCTCGTCCCTAATGTCGGAGACGTTGTCCATTTTCCATCGTGCATTGGGCCATGTGCCTCTTACTCCGTGTTGCTGGAGCTGCCTCGACAACGGACGCGTGAACCGTACTGGAGCCGATTCACCCCTGCTGTTGTTCATGGCGCCGGAGCGGCTCCAACTTCGGATCAGCCCAAAGTCCTGGCATTGCTTCCCCATAGCCGTCAACCGTCGTGACATCGTTGTTTCCCTGCCGCCAGTATCCACCGCAACTGCGCCGGCCTCACCGACTCGGCAGCTGGACCTGCCTACTTCACCATGCCGCCAGATAGGTTGCACCCTCAGCTCAAATCACTTTATTTAGGCGTCAGTTGTCTGAATTTTTATTCTGGGCCAATCGATTCCCAATGGGAAGCAGCACCCCTCGAGGTGATGGAGCTCCTAGGCTGCCGGTTGGCTGGTGTCTAACGTAAGGGTGCGGGGCCGCAAGTTTGCCGCAGATGCAGCGCTTAGTTGGCTATCTTAGGGTTGCATGGGTTCAAGGTACTACCGCTGCTGGATCTGGATGACGATGAGTCATTGTGGATTGGCCCGGGGGCGACGCAACCACGGCAGTGCGGTGGGGCGGGGAGCGGGGTTTTGGCCGGGGCCACAGACGGCAGAGGCAAGCTGCTCTGTCGTTGGTCGCTGGCTCTTCGGGGAAGATTCCTAACAGTGTCAGCCGGGAGGCACAAGACGGCCATCAAGCCATCCGGCGTAGATCGGACAGTACCAAAATAAAATAAAATCGTGTGACCCCAATTTAGTCTCAGTCAGCAGACGTTTGACCACTCTCGTACCTTGCTGTTGATCTCTTAGTGTATTTCTTCAGATCAAAGAGATGTGTCGTTCTTAACATTATGTGTTATCAGCATCTTCAGCCACACTGTCTTCCGACTCACCGCAGCTGCTCCAACAAGGGAAGCATACACCAGAAGGGAGCTATAGTCCCCACTCAACAGCTCCCTGCATCGAATGCGCGTTCCCGACATGGACAGCCACAACAACTGCAGGGCCATCGACAAGTCAGCACATGATGCTCACTCCTATGGATGGCGGCCAGATAGGTTGTACCCTGATCTTACTTGTGTGCAACATTTATGGCTTTGTTATTCATCTAAGCATGGAAAATATATTATCACATTTCACTGTATATTCATGCTGATCTCTTACGGGTCTTGTTCAGGAGTTAACGTTGTTCCATAGTTTAGCTAAGATACTTGTTCTTTAGGTAACGATGTTCCATAGTTATCATCCATCAGCCAATGCTATCCCACAGGCTGATGATTATAGTATTATACCACTTCTAGTATTACCTATGTTGTTCTTTAATACTTTTGTGTGCCATCTAGTTAATCTCGAGTACAAACAATACATATTCTGTAGCATTCATCTGTGTTCTCCCTTTAGTTTCTGAGACATGTTGCTGCTAGTTAACCCCAGTCCTACTATTTATGTCGTCTCCTACAGGCGCTCATTACATAAATATAACTACTAGTTGTCTTCTATGCATGTCAGATATAATTGCACACGCTGATATATCCACAAGAACCTCACCGAGCAATGTAAAGGCCAATAAACTTGATGTCAATGATACCCAATATGATGGAACATGTAAAGGCAGTTCTTTAGAAGACTTACAGAAAGATGTTGAATCCTCTTCACCCCACAAGGTCATTGCTCTAACTTGGCCCGTGATATGGGTACAACATGCATATAATGTCCTGGAGTGTATCTACACTGTTGCAATGCCATGTGCTTAGCATGCTGATCATGCATGTAAATATGTCATGCCTTCCTGTTTTTCAGTACATATTCCATTCATGATAATATGTTTTCAAATTCAAGTACTGGCATTCTACTCTATCGCAATGCCATCTGCTTAATTTGGACATCATGCTTCTGAATATCTTATGCATTGTTATTCATCAGTATGTACTTCATCTGTCTACCATACCATCTTTTTTACATTGAAGTGTTGTTCTAGTGCTCTGTTGCAATGCCATCTTAGTTTCCCAATCATACACGTGTATGTTGCCTTAGTTTTTTCTGTACGTATTCTGCTAGCATACAGTTTTACATTCAACTAGTGTTTTTTTACTGTGTTGTCCTGTCGTACCCCTAACTCTTACACCATACTCCCTCCGTCCAGATTACATGTTGCCGAAATGGATAAAAAAGGATGTATCTAGAACTAAAATACGCTTAGACCCATCCATTTTTTCGGATGGAGGGAATACATGTCAATATGTCATGCCTTTCTATTCTTCTGTACCTATTCCATCTCTCTGTTGTAGCATGTTTTATAATTGAAGCACCATTCTTCTATACAAGGCATACAAGGGGAAGACGACTATGTTAGAATTTGAAGGGTGACCAACCAGGTCTTTGCAAAAGATCCAAACGCCGGGAGATAATAAACCAACTCCAGTTTTTATAGATACTGCTCCAGCACAGAGAAACCCAACTCCTAATGATAATAAGCAGATTTCAGTGGCCAAAGAACTAGTCCGCTCCAGTCCAGGAAAAATATGTCAACTCCATTCTAAGAAGCATGTGCGTATCCTTGCATCATGAAATTTTATAGCATGCTGATCATATTTTCTACATGTTTCTTACCCATCTCTCTTTTAGAAAATAAGCTTAACAGATTGAAGATTTTCTGCACTGGTATCGTCTGTGAGGAAAGATTCTTGCAGGAATTCTCTGCACTCCAGTGCAGATGGAAGTACCTATTGTATATCACTATATTTTTACATCAGCATGTATTTTGTTAATCGGTGTGAATCCAACCTTTATCTGATCTAAATTTAGTTGTAGCAAAATGTATGATTAAAGGCCACAATGTTGATTTTTGTAAGGAAAACTGCCTGGTAGTTTTGCATCCTGGGCTGCATGAGTGTACTATCTCATATCAGTGGGTTTCATTACTTTGGTTCTGCAGTGGGGTTTCAGTGTTTTTTTTACTGTGTTGTCCTGTCCTTTCCCTAGCTCTTACATCATACTCCCTCCGTCTGGATTACATGTCGCATAAATGGATAAAACTGGATGTATCTAGAACTAAAATACGCCTAGACCCATCCATTTATTTTCGGATGGAGGGAATACATTTCAATATGTCATGCCTTTCTATTCTTCAGTACCTATTCCATCTCTGCTATAGCATGTTTTATAATTGAATCACCATTCTTCTCTATAAGGCATGCAAGGGGAAGACGGCTATGTTAGAATCTGAAGGGTTACAAACCAGGTCTTTGCAAAAGATCCAAATGCCAGGAGATAATAAACCAACTCCATTTGTCATTGATACTGCTCCAACACAGAGAAACCCAACTCCGACTGATAATAAGCAGATTCCAGTGGCCAAAGAACTAGTCCACTCCAGTCCAGCAAAAGAATGTCAACTCCATTCTAAGAAGCGTGTGTGTATCCTCGCACCATGAAATTTTATAGCATTTTGATAATATTTTCTACATGTTTCTTACCCATCTATCTTTTAGAAAATAAGGTTAAATACTAGAAGATTTCCTTCATTGGGATTGTATTCGAGGAAAATATCTTGCGGGAATTCTCTATGCTCCAATGCTGATGTAAGTACTTGTTGTATATCACTATATTTTTACATCAGCATGTATTTTGTTAATCAGCGTGAATCCAACCTTTGTCTGATCTAAAATTAGTTGTAGCAAAATGTTAAAGGCGCCAATGTTGATTTTTGTAAAGAAAACTGCCTGGTAGTTTTGCATACTGAGCTGCATGAGTGCACTATCTCATATCATGCACATTACTGAATTGTAGTGCTGCTCTGGTTGCCCATTCATTCATTGTGTCAATGTTGGTTTCGTATTACCTTACCTCGCTTATGATAGTTGTGCCATATTGTGTTAATTTGGTGACGGCTAGTTGCCCAAACGTTCGTTGTGCCAATGTTGCTTTCCTATTATCTGACTTGGCCAATGATAGCAATGCTAGTGTCTTAATTTGGTGCAGGCTGCTGAAGATAAGAAGACAAACTCTGAAAATAGCAAGGCAACCCCATTGTTTCTTTCCAATAAATCTAGGCCAGGTAATATGCCAATAACTCATGATTAATTTGTTTGGTTCCCCTCCTAATTTATGTTATGATGCAGTGGTCGAGACACTCTCCACTATCAATAATACAAGCCTGCCAAAATCGCCATCTGAATCTTTTCAGTATCCTCTGTCTCGAATGCAACAAAAAAAATGTATGTTTGTGAACCAATTAATGGCTGAAGGAATGATGGAAATGGTGGAGGAATCAGAGGTGCAGAGTCGTGCGACACAACAACTGATCAATGTTTTCAGAGACAGTGTAGCAAAGCAGCAAGAACTTGCCCACATGCTTATGGGCGTCATCCGTGTTGAGGTTGCATATTGTGACGTTGTAGATCGTTAGGTTCTGTTCATTTATTTGCACTGGCATCAATCTTTGATTGCCCGGTGGATGTAATTTCCTGTAATATATGCTGGATGTGCAACATTTTTCCCTGTATGTCGTACCTTTGCTTGATCGGTTTTGGTCATGTGCATAATTGCTCGTCGTAATGGGCTCAAATTATCTAATTTGGCCTAAAGACGTGTACGAACTTTAGTGGGCCCATTAAATTAATGGGCCGTTACTAGGCCGAAAGTTAATGGTCGGCCCTCTTAACTCTCGGGTCGTTAACAGGCTGACATCGAAGTGGGCAACAGGTGGGCCCAATTGATTTCATGGGCCATTAACAGGTTGTTACTAAGTTTGGGCTACATATGGCCCAACTATACTGTGGGTCTTTAGCAGGCTGAAAGAGACAGCGGGCTTGTACTGGACCATGAAGAGCATGGGCCGCTAAGAGGCCGAAAGTCAGGTCGTATTGTAAATGGTCCAACTGTGTTGTGGGCCTTTAAGAGACCGAAAGAGAAACCCGGCTGGTATTGGACCATGAAGGGCATGGGCCGTTAAAAGGCCAAAACTCAGGTCTGACTACAAATGGCCCGACTCATTTATGGTTCGCTAACAGGCTGAAAGGCACACAGGGCCAGGAATTGTCCCAACACTTAAATGGGTCACTAAAAGGCCAAAACTCAGGTCTGACTACAAATGGCCCAACAAATATATGGGCCGTCACCAGGCTGAAAGACACACCGAGCCAGAAATTGGCCCAACACTTAAATGGGTCGCTAAAAGGCCGAAACTCAGGTCCGACTACAAATGGCCCAACTGATTTATGGGCCATCAACACGCTGAAAGACACACCGGTCTGGAAATTAGCCCAATATTTAAATGGGTCACTAAAAGGCCGAAAGATGTACATCGTGAAAATTGGCCCATCCACTAAATGGGCCGTTAACAGGCCAAAATCTCATCGGGCCGATATTGAGCCCAAATATATAGCGGGATGTTAACGGGCTCGAACTGACGATGGGCTGCAATGGTGTCAAATCTTTAACAGGCCGTTGACGGTCCGAATTGGCACATCTCGTATGGGCCGTGGGCTTAAATGGACCTGACACAAGTAGGCCTTATATGGGTTGGCCTGCTATTTTTTACTGGGCCGGCCTTTTTCACCGGAATGGGCCACTATTGGGCCATGCCACGTGTCGACCTATCATAGGCGCCTCCTATCCATTGAGTGGATGACATCTGTCCCAACGGTGAGGCAACACGTGTTTCCTCCAGCCAACGATGATTTTACACGTGGAAAATCCCCATTGGTTCAGGCTATTAACGGGTTATCCGATCCAAAACTGGACCCGATAGCTTAACGGCGTTCCGTTACGGTGGATGCCAGGTGTCGGTCACCCTTGATGAAAGCACTTCTGTGACGCGCGATTTATCGTCATGGAAGTGAACACTTCCGTGATGATAATTTTGGTAATGTCATGTAACACTTATACGACAGCACAGGTATGACTATCTTGATTCTGTCATAAATTTTTCATGGATGTACATGCATGACAGAAAACGTGACCTACTGTGACAAACACGTATCATCACGGAAGTGTAATTTTTTGTAGTGTAAAAAAAAAGTTTGCGAGAAAGAAAGAAGAGCAAACGCAACGCAACAACGAAAAAGACCAAAAAACTTACGCAGACACCACCGGGCGCTGCTTTGGGGCCTTCTGGAGTTGGGCCGCCTTTGCAGCGGCTTCCTGCTGCTTGGTCGCGGCAGCCGAAGACTTGAGCTTCTTGGGCCGACTGTCGTATATCCCGGCGTCGGCCCGACGCTTCGGCGCGCCTGAAGAGCTCGCGCCCGCCTTACCAGCGTCGTGAGGACGGTGCGGCTCATTGTCCTCCTCCTCATCATCCGGCCAATCCTCAAGGCCGCCTGCTGAGGAGCCGCCTGCTCCACCTCCACGACAGCTTGTGGCGTCGTCGTCCTCCATGGCGGCTGCCCCCAAATTAGGGTCATCCACGTCACTCGCCGCTCAGTCTGGCTGATATTGACGGCCTGGCTCTAGGGCGTCGGCGGCCGACTGGGTCGAGAGGATCTGCTCCATGGCCGACTGGTCAGGCGGCAAGAAGAGGAGCACAGACAAATGAAGGAAAAAAGAATCAAAAGACTTACTGTAGGAGGAGGGTGCACTCGACTGTATGGCCGCTTGCCGAACCGTCACTCCTTCTCCGAGAGCTTGCAGTTGGAGAAGCAGTTTACCAGCCGGACGATCTCCTTGTCCGGCATCTCCTTGGTGCTCATCCGGCATGGGTCCTAGCACCCACTCATACGACAAATGATGTGGGGCCGGGACTGAAGGGGAAGCACTCGGCACGCCATGAAGGCAGTCAGCAGATCCGAGGCCTTGAGGCCCTCCGATTCCGTCATTACCTGAAGCCGGGCGAGAACGGCGGAGGAGGCGGCCGACAGGGTCTTCGGTCGGAACTGGCAGTTGGTGCGAGGCTCAGCCGGCAGGTTATGTAGTCCTCCGCCGGGTGGACATTCTTGACATAAAAGTAGGATCGCTGCCACAACTTGGCAGACTGCATCAACGAAAGGGCCGGGAAGCGGACCACGGTCCCCGAGCGTTGCACTATGATGCAAGCCCCACACTGGGCAGCCTCGTTCTTGGCGGCGATACCCATCTTGAGGTAGAAAAACTCTCCCAGAGCTCAAGGGTGGGGAGTATGCTGAGGTAGCCTTCGCAGAGGGTGACGAAGGCGGCCAGCAGAACCACCGTGTTCGGCATGAGGTGGTGCGGCTGGACTTTGTAGAAGGTAAGAAAAGAATGGAAGAAACTGCTTGTCGGCAGGCCGAGGCCGCGGAGAAAGTGTGACCGGAAGATGACGCGTTCCACCCAGGTGTGCGCCTAGGCCGCGAACTGTGTCAAAACCGACGGATCTTGGGTAGGGGGTCCCGAACTGTGCGTCTAGGCCGGATGGTAACAGGAAGCAAGGGACACGAAGTTTTACCCAGGTTCGTGCCCTCTTGATGGAGGTAAAACCCTACGTCCTGCTTGATTGATATTGATGATATGGGTGTTACAAGAGTGGATCTACCACGAGATCAGAGAGGCTAAACCCTAGAAGCTAGCCTATGGTATGGTTGTATGTTGTGATTGCTGTCCTACGGACTAAAACCCTTCGGTTTATATAGACACCGGAGAGGGTTAGGGTTACACAAGGTCGGTTACAAAGGAGGAGGTATCCATATACGTATTGCCTAGCTTGCCTTCCACGCCAAGTAGAGTCAAATCCGGACACGAGACGAAGTCTTCAATCTTGTATCTTCATAGTCTAACAGTCCGGCCAATGGAGATAGTCTGGCTGTCCGGAGACCCCCTAATCCAGGACTCCCTTAGTAGCCCCCGAACCAGGCTTCAATGACGATGAGTCCGGCGCGCAGTTGTCTTCGGCATTGCAAGGCGGGTTCCTTCTCCAAATTCTGTGTACCTGTCGAAATAATGTCCGGTTCCTTGTGATGATTCGTACTTCTTGGCTTCTACGCCCAATAATGGCCTCTTTCCACGTGTCGAGCGAATGCGAAGAGCCAGGGTGTTTCCACATTTATCCCCTAGCTATGTAAATGAGCCGCCTATTTAAAAAGACGAGGATTCAGACCCAAATCACAGCATCCTCCCTTGCCGAGTCTTCATCCGAGCGTGCCCGACAGAGATCCATTCCACCATGGCCGGTCGACGCAGCTCCTCCTCTCGCACCCCTAGTTCCAAGCCTGGAGATTGGGAGAGATGTTCCATCCCACACAACAAATTGGTGATGCTTCGGTCCAAGGGATTTCTTCCCCCAGCGTACCTGGTCCCGGTTCGAGCCGGGCTTGCCACCTATAATGGCGGAGAGCAAGCGGAGAGCCGTCCCAATCCCTCCAAGGGAGAGCGGGTGTGCCTTGTCCCTTATCTGGTAAGAGGGCTCGGATTCCCAATCCATCCGTTTCTCCGAGGGCTTCTGGAGTTTTATGGCCTCCAGCTGCACAACCTACGCATGCCTCCCTGCTGCACATCGCAGGATTTGTAGCCCTTTGCGAGTTATTTTTGGGCTGTGAGGCTCATTTCGCTCTGTGGAAGAAGTTGTTCTGCCTTGTGCCCCGTTCTAAGAAGGGATCAATATATCAAGTGGGCGGAGCCGAAGTGTGGCGTATCGCTGGGACCGGATACCTATCCGGGACCCCGAAGAAGACGTCCGAAGACTGGCCTTCAAAATGGTTTTATATAGAAGATGTCCCCCTTCCGGACCCTATTCGGATCGGCCTTCCTGAGTTTGACAACGCCCCTTTGAAGAAGTGCCAGAGTTGGCGTCCACGGAGCCCCCTAGAGGAAGACGACCGGGACATTCTTTATCTGATGAGCCGGATAAGCTCTTTAGCTCGATCCGGATTGACCATGATTGAGGTCATGGCTATATGCATTATGCGGGGGGTGCAGCCGCTCCATTACAGAGGCCACCCCATGTGGGACTTCAACGGGGAGGATGACGCCACCCGCCACGGCCGCAAAGGGTCGGGATCGGCTGCTGATCTAATAAAGATCTTGTCCACTTTGTACAAGGGAGAAGAGGAGGAATTCCTCCGTATCAACCAGCAGGGTGGATTTTCCATGTACAATCCTCCGAGCTGGGTAAGCGGAGATTTTTCTCACCCGTCTGTTTCGTATTCCCGTAGTTTAAGTATTCATGCTAGCGATTTTATCGCAGGAGCTGCGCCAGGCAGTAAAGGAGATAAACAGCCTTCCTCCACAGCCCGAGGACCCTGGACGGTCCCTTGACCCGGCCTCCCAGGAGGATCTGGACATATCCGTGGAGCTGGTCGACAGGGTTTTTTACCAAGGGAGTAATGACAATACCTTGGTGGCCATTACAGCCAATTACCCTGGGCTAGTTCCATCCTCACAGGTGACTGAGACCGAAATCCCAGCACTTAAAAAGGGATCCGTCCTTGTGCTCTTTTATTCATTGCCGTATAACAGCCGTGTCTTGCAGGGGAGGTCCTCGGGGCAGAAGGTCGAGCCTATGGCAACTAGCCAACAAGGGGCCGCTAGGCCAGGCAGGCTGAAAGATCCGCAGTCTGGATTAAGGCACTGGCGCAGCGGTATAGCGCGTCATCTTTATTGCAAGACATTATTTACAGAGGCATATTAACGCCCATGCCTTCTTTTCAGGAGAAAGAGCGCTCGTCGGACTATACCCGGAGAGGCTACCAACCATGCCCCCACAAGACAGGCTCCAAGGCCGGAGTCAGGGGTGGGAACGAGTACAAGGCGTGCACCAGGTGCTCCTCCGACAGAGGATACGGACAGACTGTCCGCCACCCCATCCGAGGTGGAAAGTGCTATGAACCATAGGCGTCGCCGGACTGTTCTTCGTGACGCTTGTTTCTCCCAAGAGGCTTTAGATGCCTTCAACTCAGGAGATGCGCACCTCCGTGCCGCTCAAAATGGTCATATAAAAGACATACAGGTGAGAAAATTTGATGATTATATATATATATATATATATATCAGTAGCCCCTGTGACTTGAAATAGTTAGGATAACTGATTTAAGGATCATTTGTTATGTAGGTTCTTAAAGAAAAGAATACTCAACTGTCCCAGGAGCTGGAAGAGTGCAAAACCCAACTTCAGGCCGCACTGTCCGCCGCAGGGGAGCCCAAGGAGACCCCCACTGGTAACATATCCGTCAAATGATAAGTATCATATTAGAGTGCGGCTTTATATGCAAATCTGATGATAAAATTGCAGATGACGCTGGAGTGAATCCAGATAAGCATCAGCTCATACGCCAACTGAAGGCTGGTGAGAGCGTGCTAACGAGGGTGAGGCAGGAGAAGAATGATCTCCAAGATGCCAACACCAAGCTGGGCGTGGAACTGAAAGATGTTCGTGCCCAACTGTCGGATCCTGTTAAGGAGAATCGGCAGCTTCGATGTGGCATATTTAGTAAGTGCTTGAACGAACTTTGAAAAAGAGTTCGGCAAGGAAGCTGGCTGACACGGTTATGTCTGTAGGTATGCTGACAGGACGTCCTGCCGAGGAGATGCCTAGTTCAACGGGTGATCTTCTTCCCAAGCTCACACAGTTGCACGAACGAGTTCGGCAGGTGATGCAAGGCGTTGCCCAGGCCTTGTGGCCGTCCGTCTCCATACCCGAAGGCCTTGGAGAGCTTGCAGAAAAGCTGAAGGGAGCACGGCGGTGTTTTTGATTATGGAAGATATCGGCCTGCCGTCAGGGCGCCAGGGAGGCTTGGGAAATGGTGAAGACACGGTACACGAAGGCTGACCCGAACCACATGGCCAAAGTCGGACCTATGGGGCCTGACGGCAAGGAGATCCCTGTGCATTTAGTGTACGGCCAAGTAGAGTTGGCCACAAAGTATTCCCAACAGGACTGTAGACTAGACAGCCTATTGGAGGGCATTGAAGAGGAATTCAACCAGTCAAATTGACTATGTAATTGTAAAGTGACATATATGATGTCTTCTAGCTGGATTATAGATCGTTTGTCATGGCGGACCTTTTCGCTTCAACCTCGGGACCCGATAGTCCGGAGTGTATCCGAATAACCTCTCGGTTATATAAGAACCGGGGCATGCGTGGAGACCAGGCGTAGGGGTCATTAGTGCTTTATCAGACAAGTGCCCAACTAGTTATGTTATATTACATGGGTAGTAAGAAACATCTTCCAGAGAGAATAGTTCCGTTAGGGGTTCCTTTCCCTGGGTAGGCATGCCCTAAAGTGCATGTCCGGACTGCGACAAGAAGCAAAGTAAAAGCGTCTGGGGGCAGATATGGTTAATAAATAAAAAGTCATCTTTTGTTCACCGACCGAATATTCTCTTAAGAACGCTAGCTTTCGGCTTCACCCAGTCTGAGGTACACGTCCGACTGACCCGGCGATAACAATCGCAGAGGTGCTCCCCTTATGCCCTAGCCGAATTAACGGGAATGTAGGGCATAAATACAAGAGCCAGGCAACCCAGCTTGGCCAAAACTTAAGTCATATTGATGCATATAATGGTGAAAAAAGGTACATGCGGAAGTATACGCATGTGTTGGGCATGATGCCCAGGTAAATAATTTAAGCTTCTGTGAAAGAAGCCCCCAGGTGTAGATAGTGCGGCTAGCACCTCTGTAATGTACAAGTGAGGCACAAGGTGACCCGTGAAGGTCTAGAGGAATGAAAGAAAGAAAGGGAAACAAGACGGACGACGCATACCCAGAAAATGGACAGAGGGAGGGGACTAAAATAAAGTCCGGTGCTAGGCGTAGAATCTTCAGAGCCTGGCTGTGTTCCATGGGTTCGGCTCGAGTCGACTAGTCGATGCATCCCGCAGTCGGTACGCTCCGCCGGTCAGAACTTGGTCGATGATGAAGGGACCTTCCCATTTGGGCTCTAGCTTGTTCTTTTTCTTATCCGGCAGCCGGAGAACTAGTTCGCCAATGTTATAAGTTTTGGCTCGTACTTCTTTGCTTTGGTATCTGTGAGCCTGTTGCTGGTAAAATGCAGAAGGGGCTTTGGCTACGTCGCGCTCTTCCTCCAAGGTGTCCAGACTGTCCTGCCGATCGAGCTCGGCTTCTCTTTCTTCGTACATGCGTACTCGAGGTGAGTCATGAATTATGTCGCAGGGCAGGACTGCCTCTGCGTCGTACACCATAAAAATGGTGTGTATCCGGTACTACGATTCGGCGTGGTTCGCCGCCCCCAGAGTACGGAGTCGAGCTCCTCTACCCAGTGCGTGTCAGACTCTGTTAAGGAGCGCACTAGTCTGGGTTTAATGCCGCTCATTATAAGACCATTCGCTCATTCGACTTGACCGTTGGTTTGTGGGTGGTAGACTGAAGCATAATCGAGCTTGATGCCCATTTTGCTGCACCAGAGCTTTACCTCGCCGGCCGTGAAGTTCGTGTCGTTATCAGTGATGATGCTGTGGGGGACGCCGTAGAGATGTACAACCCCGGATATGAAGTCTATCACCGGTCCGGATTCGGCTGTTTTAACGGGTTTGGCCTCTATCCATTTGGTGAATTTATCCACCATGACCAATAAGTATTTTTTCTTGTGGGTTCCACCTTTAAGGGGTCCAACCATGTCAAGCCCCCAGACCGCAAAGGGCCATGTAATGGGGATTGTTCGGAGGGCGGAGGGTGGCATATGGCTTTGATTTGCAAAGAGTTGGCAACCGGCGCAACGCTAGACTAAGTCCTGTGCGTCTGCCCGGGCCGTTGGCCAATAGAATCCAGTACGGAAGGCCTTGCTCACAAGAGCACGGGCTGCGGCGTGGTGACCGCCGAGTCCGGCATGAATTTCTGCCAAAAGGTTTCATCCCTCCTCTTCGGAGATGCACTGTTGAAGGACTTCGGTAGCGCTTTTTTTGTATAATTCTCCCTCGTGGACCCTGTAGGCCTTTGATCGCCACACTATGCAGCGTGCCTCATTTTGGTCCTCTGGGAGTTCTTGTCTAGTTAAGTAGGCCAGGAATGGTTCTATCCACGCGGCAATGATGGCCATTATTTCGTGGGCTGATTGTGTTATTTCAGTGGCGGAGCCTCCGATTGTGTCAGGGAGTTTGGTATCGGGTATTTTGGCCGGGTCCGGACTGTTGTTACCGGTGTCCCCTTCCCATGCTACGGATGGCTTGAAAATCCTTTCCAGAAAAATGTTGGGAGGGACTGCGTCGTGTTTGGCGCCAATGCGGGCGAGGATATTCGCCACCTGATTGTTTTCCTGAGCCACATGGTGAAATTCGAGCCCTTCGAACCGAGCTGACACTTTTAGGACGGCATTGCGATAAGCGGCCATTTTTGGATCCTTGGCATCAAAGTCTCCATTTATTTGGGATATCACGAGGTTTGAATCCCTGCGCACCTCTAGGCGTTGAATGCCCATGGATACTGCCATCCGGAGACCATGGAGGAGGGCCTCATATTCGGCTGCGTTGTTGGAGTCTGTATACATTATCTGCAGTATGTATTGGATGGTGTCTCCTGTTGGGGACGTCAAAACGACACCAGCCCCCAGACCAGCCAACATTTTGGAGCCGTCGAAGTGCATGACCCAGTTTGAATATGTGTCGTACTCTTTAGGGAGTTCGGCTTCCGTCCATTCAGCGACGAAGTCAGCCAAAACTTGCGATTTAATAGCTCGCCGAGGTTTGTAAGTTATGTCGAACGGGAGGAGCTCAATGGCCCATTTGGCAATCCGGCCCGTCGCATCGCGGTTGTTTATAATATCGTTGAGTGGTACTTCCGAGGCTACCGTTATCGAACACTCTTGAAAGTAGTGTTGCAGCTTCTGAGATGCCATAAATACCGCGTACGCTATCTTATGATAATGCGGGTACCGTGATTTGCATGGGGTAAGGACTGTGGACACGTAGTAAACCGGCTTTTGAAGGGGGAATTTGTGTCTGTCTGCTTCTCGCTCGACGACAAGCACTGCGCTTACTACTTGATGAGTTACAGCAATGCATAATAGCATTGGTTCGCCAGGGTTTGGCGCGGCCAGGACTGGGTTTGTTGCCAATATGGCTTTTATTTCGTTCAGTCCGGTCGTGGCGGCGTCCGTCCACTCGATGTGTTCGGTGTGCCGTAGGAGGCGATAAAGGGGTAATGCCTTTTCTCCCAAGCGGGAGATAAAGCGGCTTAGAGCCGCCACGCATCCAGTTAATTTTTGTATTTGTTTGAGGTCAGTTGGGGTAGCCAACTGCGACAACGCTCGTATTTTGGCCGGATTAGCTTCAATACCTCTACTGGAGACGATGAATCCCAGGAGCTTTCCTGCTGGTACACCGAAAACGCATTTTTCCGGATTGAGATTGATGTCATATGTTCGGAGGTTGTCGAATGTGACCCTCAAGTCGTCTACTAAGGTGTCAACATGCTTGGTTTTAACAACCACGTCATCCACGTATGCCTCCACTGTTTTGCCGATCTGGTTTGCCAGGCATGTCTGAATCATGCGCTGATATGTTGCACCGGCGTTTTTTAGCCCGAAGGGCATTGTGTTGAAGCAGAATGGGTCGTATGGTGTGATGAATGCCGTTGCGGCTTGGTCTGGCTCTGCCATTTTGATTTGATGGTAGCCAGAGTATGCGTCGAGGAAACACAATGAATCGTGTCCTGTGGTAGCATCGATGATTTGATCGATGCAGGGCAGGGGGAAGGGATCCTTTGGGCAGGCCTTATTAAGGTCCTTAAAGTCAACGCACAAGCGCCATGATTTGTCCTTCTTTGGCACCATCACCAGGTTTGCTAGCCAATCCGGATGTTTTATGTCTCTGATGAATCCGGCTTCCAGTAGCTTGGCTAGTTCCTCTCCCATGGCTTGTCTTTTAGGCTCGGAGAAACATCGAAGAGCCTGCTTGACTGGCTTGAATCCTTTTAGGATATTTAGGCTGTGTTCAGCCAGCCTGCGTGGGATTCCTGGCATGTCTAAAGGGTGCCAGGCAAAAATGTCCCAGTTCTCGTGTAGGAACTCTCGCAGTGCAGCGTCAACATCAGGGTTTAATTGTGCCCCGATGGAAGCTGTTTTTGTAGGGTCCGTTGGATGGACTTGGAATTTGACAATTTCGTCCGCCGGCTTAAAGGAGGTGGACTTGGATCTTTTATCGAGTATCACGTCGTCCCTGTTCACCGTGGAGCGCGGCGCGGTTAGTTCTTCGGCCGCTAGGGCTTCGGATAGTGCCTCAAGGGCCAATGCAGCTGTCTTGTTTTCGGCGCGGAGTGCTATGTCCGGATCACTAACAAGAGTGATGATTCCGTTGGGCCTGGGAATTTTGAGCTTCATGTACCCGTAATGGGGTATGGCTTGGAAGATTGTAAACGCCTCCCGCCCCAATAGAGCGTGGTATCAGCTACTGAACGGGGCCACTTGGAATGTAATTTCTTCGGACCTGTAATTATCCGGCGTGCCGAATACCACATCTAGTGTGATTTTTCCGGCACTGTGTGGTTCCCGACTGGGGATGATTCCTCTAAAGGTTGTGCTGCTTTGCTTAATGCGACTCCAATCTATTTCCATCTTTTGTAGAGTTTCCTCGTAGATGAGGTTTAATCCGCTGCCACCGTCCATGAGTACCTTGGTGAGTCGAAAGTCGTCCATGATTGGACTGAGGACCAGTGCAGCTGGTACTCGGGCTGTTCGGAATTTAGGTTTGTCACTGGCATTGAAGGTAATAGCCGTGTCACTCCAAGGATTTGTTTCTGCTATGTGGTAGATTTAGGACTTGCTGTGGAGTGTTCGCTTCCGTCTTTTATTTGACGCGAAGGTCTCGAAGACCGTCAAGACCGTCCTATTGTCCTCGGGGTGGTGCTCTGTGGTTTTTGGGAGGAGTAGATCCTCACCGCTTTTGGCCACCTGCCGGAGTATCCAGCATGCTCTAAGGTTGTGCGTTGGTATCGCATCCGCTGTACTATGAATTTTGCAGGGTCCGTTGAGCCATCCCTCTAGTACGGTTACTTTCCCCGTAGAGGGCTTTTGCTTTTTGGTAGTTAACCCAGGTGTATTGTGATAATGCACCCTTTTATTTCGGACTGGGTTTGTATTCAGGGATGGATTATCCCAAAAATTTATTTTGGTTTTCTAGGCGCTTTCCATAGCACAGTACTTTCGTGCTATGGATACCAAGTCGGCAAAGCGTGTAATTTCACGACGACTTATGGCGTTGAGGATTCCCTTGTCCGTGCAATTATTGCAGAAGAGTGAAATCGCGTCTTCCTCGCGGTAGTCCTTTATCTTGTTCTTGACCAGGAGGAATCTGGCCCAGTAATGGTGTACTGTTTCTGTTGGCTCTTGCCTAATTTGGGATAGATCGCGTACGTTTGGGTGGGTGGGTGGAATTAAATCTGAATCCTCACCCAATCTGAGGCTCAGTGGCCAAGGAGTTTCCAACCTCGAAAGTTTGGATTCTTGGATGTTTTCCGGTAAATCTGGCCCACTACCTGATTCTAGGTTCAGGCTTTGAGTGACATCCTCCCCTCCGCGGGTATCCGGCTTGGAGGGATCGGGAATCTGGACGTAGCTAGTCCTTAAGGTAGATGAAGTTTTGCCGCATTGTTCTTCCACCACTGCAACGTGATGGGTGACCTGGGGATAGTTAATTTCTCTTAGATCAGGTTTAGGCCCAATCTGATCGTAGTCTGTAGCGACTCCCAGGGCGGCGATGCGATCCAAGAGCTCGTTCAGGGAAGAGAGCTCCATTGGATCTAACTGCTCAGCGAGTTCCGAGTTGATGTGAAAATTGCTTTCAATGACCCGAGAAGTCATCGTCGATGCAGCGGCCGAACAGGCGGTCATTAGAAAACCACCTAGCCGGAGAGTTTGGCCGATAGCCAGAGCTCCCTCAGCGATAGTGTCGTCTTTAAAGACGGGACGAGACATCCTTCCTTGTGGCGACGGCACAGCGAAACTCTCAATGAAAGCAACAATGTCGGTGTCAAAACCAACGGATCTCGGGTAGGGGGTCCCAAACTATGCGTCTAGGCCGGATGGTAACAGGAGGCAAGGGACACGAAGTTTTACCCAGGTTCGGGCCCTCTTGATGGAGGTAAAACCCTATGTCCTTCTTGATTGATATTGATGATATGGGTGTTACAAGAGTGGATCTACCACGAGATCAGAGAGGCTAAACCCTAGAAGCTATCCTATGGTATGATTGTATGTTGTGATTGTTGTCCTACGGACTAAAACCCTTCGGTTTATATAGACACCAGAGAGAGTTAGGGTTACACAAGGTCGGTTACAAAGGAGGAGGTATCCATATACGTATTTCCTAGCTTGCCTTCCACGCCAAGTAGAGTCCCATCTGGACACAAGACGAAGTCTTCAATCTTGTATCTTCATAGTCTAACAGTCCGGCCAATGGAGATAGTCTGGCTATCCGTAGACCCCCTAATCCAGGACTTCCTCAGCCGTCCTCCGGGGGAACGCATGCTTTCACGCATGCCTCAAGAGGCAGCCGGCACGTCCGGTGGAGGAAGGTGAGGTGATCCTCATGGATGTTGGAGCCATCCCAGTCGCCGACCCTTTCGTGCGCCATGTGCGTGGATGCTGGATGGAGGCGCGTAGCGATGGCAATCGGGCGAGTCCGCGGCAAGGCAAGAAAGCTGCGACGTGGGGAGGCTGGGCGACAATGAGATGCGACTGTGCGTCGGCAAGCAGCAGGGGCACAGCGGCAGTGAGAGCAAGGAGGAAGGAGAAGGGCAACAATGGGAGAGGAGGGCGCGCATGCGTTCTACCACCCCCTCCCCCTACTTCTAGCCCCTGGTGGCGGAGCCAAGGGGGCGGAACGTGGGGGGTCCTGGGATTAACTACGCCCACTCCCCCCCACGACCCCGCATTTACCGCACAGTAAAGGCGTGTATTAACTGCCACAGAAGCCCAACTGCCCGCCTCGGCCGCAGCGGATCCACGAGCGTGCCGAGGCCTTGTAGTGGCGGGCCCTGGCCTGCGGCGACATCCCGTCGCGCCCGTGGGCTAGCATCCGGCCTGGCCTGCTGGCGCCACATGGCGGACAAGCAATGGGCGGCTGGCCTACCACCCGACAGGCGTGCCACTCGGCCCCCACCATGATGTTTCGAATTCGCCATGCAGCCGGTCTGGTCATGGCCGGCTCCTGACTGTCGGCGCCTCCAGAAGATAGACGGCGCGAATCTACCAAGACCACTCAGAGTAGGAAGCTGCTGAGGCTTCTCGCCTTTCCAGCCACAACGCCCCACCATCTTCGGGGACTACTGTCGAGGTAAATGACCACGGGTAGCCTCATCATCCCCCAGCGGTATTTCAAGACATCGGGGCCGACTGCGCCCCTCACACCTCCCGGACGAACGACTGCTCCCTTGAGCCGGCTGGTCCAAGCGGCCGGCTGCTAGAAGGCGGCAGGATACTAGAAGGCGGCCACGAGGCGGCCGGCCTCCAACAGGCGGCCCCTCGTGCCCTCAAAGTTTGCACCTACATCACTACGACGGGACGAGGCGTGGCTACAATGCGGCCTGCCACCCCCCGAATCCTGGGCCGAGCGCGGCTACAGTACGGCCGTACCTGGTGGACGCCCCCCACCCGGTGGGTTACTGTAGCCACACTACCCGTGACATCACCTATTGACTAGGGAGCTATGCTCCACGATGGCCTGTCAGTACGGTCCGCAGGCGTCAGGCCCTGCCTGTCGGCGAGCCCCAGAAGGTGGCAAATCACCAGAAGGCGACAGCGGGGACGGGCCGCCTCCCACCAAGCGGCCCCCTCCCCCCTCAAAGTCCGTGCGCCATCAACCAGAAGAAACAAGGAGTGGCTACAGTGAATGCCCACCAGGCGGTGGTACTGTAGCCATGTTTCCCCCAATAAAGCATCCATCATCAGTAGCATGGCTATAGTGCGGAGTGATTAGCCAGACCCGTAAGCGGCGGGCGCGGCCTGTCGGCCGAGTAGACGACAACCGGCGGGACCTACCAAGCGGCGGGACCCAGCAGCTGGTAGAGAAGTCAGCGTTTGGAGAGACTGACGGCCGGGTCCTACACCCGACCGGATTACCATTGTACCCCTGGGGGTAGGCCTATATAAACCCCTTAGGACACCCATGCAAAGGGTTCAGAACCTTAGGTCACACACACACATAGAGAGGGGAAGTAGGGCTAGCCTTGCTCATCTTCCTCCTCTAGCCAAACAGCTCAAGGAGCAATCTTGTAGCTACCATTGTTGAGATAGTGATCATGCGGAGACCCCGCAGAGCAGGACTAGGGGTGTTATCTCCTAGGAGAGCCCCGAACCTGGGTAAGATCCGTAGGCGTATACGATCTCGCTCACTCCCGCTTCTAGAGCCCGGTGATTTACTCTTGTCCCTCTCCATGATTAGCCATCCTTTGGCATATGTCGCATCACAACCCCCGAAAGCATTAAATGCCTAGAAACTCAATTGATGTATAAAAAGGACAAACGAAACCCCGAGAAATTCCAAAATTTAGCACAAAACTCCTATTGATCTATGTTGCCTCTGTAAAAAAATATCAAGGCGTAATAAGGCAGTGTATGTCATTTTGCACACGAAGGTGACACGTCCCCTCTCAGGACCACAAGCCTTCTTCAGAGAAGCTCCAGTTTGCAAGAAGCTTATACCAAAGCTTGTCCCAATTCGGCCCAAAAAATACCACAGCATGTTGGTGCCATTGTTGGGGAACGTAGTAATTTCAAAAAAAAATTACGCACATGCAAGATCATGGTGATGCATAGCAACGAGAGGGGAGAGTGTTGTCCACATACCCTCGTAGACCGAAAGCGGAAGCGTTAGCACAACGCGGTTGATGTAGTCGTACGCCTTCACGATCCGACCGATCAAGTACCGAACGCACGGCACCTCCGAGTTCTGCACACGTTCAACTCGATGACATCCCTCGAACACTGATCCAGCCGAGTGTTGAGGGAGAGTTTCGTCAGCACGACAGCGTGGTGACGATGATGATGTTCTACTGACGCAGGGCTTCGCCTAAGCACCGCTATGATATGACCGAGGTGGATTATGGTGGAGGGGGGCACCGCACACGGCTAAGAGATCAAGAGATCAATTGTTGTGTGTTTGGGGTGCCCCCTGCCCCCGTATATAAAGGAGTGGAGGAGGGGGAGGGCCGGCCCTCTCTATGGCGCGCCCTAGGGGAGTCCTACTCCCACCGGGAGTAGGATTCCCCCTTTCCTAGTAGAACTAGGAGCCCTTCCAAGTAGTAGGAGTAGGAAGGAAAGGGAAGGGAAAGGAAAAGGAGAAGGAAGGAAGGGGGCGCCCCGCCCCCCTTCCTAGTCCAATTCGGACCAGCCCATGGGGAGGGGTGCGGCCACCCTTTGAGGCCTTTCTCTCCTTTCCTGTATGGCCCATTAAGGCCCAATACGAATTCTCGTAACTACCCGGTACTCCTGAAAATACCCGAATCACTCGGAACCTTTCCGATGTCCGAATATAGTCGTCCAATATATCGATCTTTACGTCTCGACCATTTCGAGACTCCTAGTCATGTGCCCGATCTCATCCGGGACTCCGAACTCCTTCGGTACATCAAAACACATAAACTCATAATATAACCGTCATTGAACTTTAAGCGTGCGGACCCTACGGGTTCGAGAACTATGTAGACATGACTGAGACACGTCTCCGGTCAATAACCAATAGCGGAACCTGGATGCTCATATTGGCTCCTACATATTCTACGAAGATCTTTATCGGTCAAACCGCATAACAACATACGTTGTTCCCTTTGTCATCGGTATGTTACTTGCCCGAGATTCGATCGTCGGTATCTCAATACCTAGTTCAATCTCATTACCGGCAAGTCTCTTTACTCGTTCCGTAACACATCATCCCACAACTAATTCATTAGTTGCAATGCTTGCAAGGCTTATAGTGATGTGCATTACCGAGTGGGCCCAGAGATACCTCTCCGACAATCGGAGTGACAAATCCTAATCTCGAAATACGCCAACCCAACAAGTACCTTTGGAGACACCTGTAGAGCACCTTTATAATCACCCAGTTACATTGTGACGTTTGGTGGCACACAAAGTGTTCCTCCGGTAAACGGGAGTTGCATAATCTCATAGTCATAGGAACATGTATAAGTCATGAAGAAAGCAATAGCAACAAACTAAATGATCAAGTGCTATGTTAACGAAATGGGTCAAGTCAATAACATCATTCTCTAATGATGTGACCCCATTAATCAAATGACAACTCATGTCTATGGTTAGGAAACTTAACCATCTTTGATTCAACGAGCTAGTCAAGTAGAGGCATACTAGTGACACTCTGTTTGTCTATGTATTCACACATGTATTATGTTTCCAGTTAATACAATTCTAGCATGTATAATAAACATTTATCATGAAGTAAGGAAATAAATAATAACTTTATTATCACCTCTAGGGCATATTTCCTTCAGTCTCCCACTTGCACTAGAGTCAATAATCTAGTTCACATCGCCATGTGATTTAACATCAATAGTTCACATCACCATGTGATTAACACCCATAGTTCACATCGTCATGTGATCAACACCCAAAGGGTTTACTAGATTCAATAATCTAGTTCACATCGCTATGTGATTAACGCCCAAAGAGTACTAAGGTGTGATCATGTTTTGCTTGTGAGAGAAGTTTAGTCAACGGGTCTGCCACATTCAGATCCGTAAGTATTTTGCAAATTTCTATGTCAACAATGCTCTGCACTAAGCTATTCTAGCTAATTGCTCCCACTTTCAATATGTATCCAGATTGAGACTTTGAGTCATCTGGATCAGTGTCAAAACTTGCATCAACGTAACCCTTTACGACGAACCTTTTGTCACCTCCATAATCGAGAAACATATCCTTATTCCACTAAGGATAATTTTGACCAATGTCCAGTGATCTACTCCTAGATCACTATTGTACTCCCTTGCCAAACTCAGGGCAGGGTATACAATAGGTCTGGTACACAGCATGGCATACTTTATAGAACCTATGGCTAAGGCATAGGGAATGACTTTCATTCTCTCTCTATCTTCTGCTGTGGTCAGGTTTTGAGTCTTACTCAACTTCACACCTTGTAACACAGGCAAGAACTCCTTCTTTGACTGTTCCATTTTGAACTACTTCAAAATCTTGTCAAGGTATCTACTCATTGAAAAACTTATCAAGCATCTTGATCTATCTCTATAGATCTTGATGCTCAATATGTAAGCAGCTTCACCGAGGTCTTTCTTTGAAAAACTCCTTTCAAACATTCCTTTATGTTTTGCAGAATAATTCTACATTATCTCCGATCAGCAATATGTCATTCACATATACTTATCAGAAATGTTGTAGTGCTCCCACTGACTTTCTTGTAAATACAGGCTTCACCGCAAGTCTGTATAAAACTATATGCTTTGATCAACTTATCAAAGCATATATTCCAACTCCGAGATGCTTGCACCAGTCTATAGATGGATCGCTAGAGCTTGCATATTTTGTTAGTACCTTTAGGATTGACAAAACCTTCTGGTTGCATCATATACAACTTTTCTCTAATAAATCTATTAAGGAATGTAGTTTTGTTTATCCATTTGCCAGATTTCATAAAATGCGGCAATTGCTAACATGATTCGGACAGACTTAAGCATAGATACGAGTGAGAAACTCTCATCGTAGTCAACACCTTGAACTTGTCGAAAACCTTTTTGCGACAATTCTAGCTTTGTAGATAGTAACACTACTATCAGCGTACGTCTTCCTCTTGAAGATCCATTTAATCTCAATGGCTCGCCGATCAATGGGCAAGTCAATTAAAGTCCATACTTTGTTCTCATACATGGATCTCATCTTAGATTTCATGGCCTCAAGCCATTTCGCGGAATCTGGGCTCATCATCGCTTCCTCATAGTTCATAGGCTCGTCATAGTCAAGTAACATGACCTCCAGAACAGGATTACCATACCAATCTGGTGTGGATCTCACTCTGGTCTACGAGGTTCGGTAGTAACTTGATCTGAAGTTACATGATCATCATCATTAGCTTCCTCACTAATTGGTGTAGTAGTCACAGGAACAGATTTCTGTGATGAACTACTTTCCAATAAGGGAGCAGGTACAGTTACCTCATCAAGTTCTACTTTCCTCCCACTCACTTCTTTCGAGAGAAACTCCTTCTCAAGAAAGGATCCATTCTCAGCAATGAATAACTTGCCTTCGGATCTGTGATAGAAGGTGTACCCAACATTTTATTTTGGGTATCCTATGAAGATGCACTTCTCCGATTTGGGTTTGAGATTATCAGGTTGAAACTTTTTCACATAAGCATTGCAACCTCAAACTTTAAGAAACGACAGCTTAGGTTTCTTGCCAAACCATTGTTCATACGGCGTCGTCTCAACGGATTTAGATGGTGCCCTATTTAATGTGAATGTAGCTGTCTCTAATGCATAACCCCAAAACGATAGTGGTAAATCGGTAAGAGACATCATAGATCGCACCATATCTAATAAAGTACGGTTACGACGTTCGGGCACACCATTACACTGTGGTGTTCCAGGTGTTGTGAGTAGTGAAACTATTTCACATTGTTTTAACTGAAGGCCAAACTCGTAACTCAAATATTTTACTTCTGCGATCATATCGTAGAAACTTTTATTTTCTTGTTACGATGATTCTCCACTTCACTCTGAAATTCTTTGAACTTTTCAAATGTTTCAGACTTGTGTTTCATTAAGTAGATATACCCATATCTGCTCAAATCATTTGTGAAGGTTAGAAAATAACGATACTTGCCGTGAGCCTTAACACTCATCGGACCGCATACATCAGTATGTATTATTTCCAATAAGTCAGTTGCTCGCTCCATTGTTCCGGAGAACGGAGTCTTAGTCATCTTGCCCATGAGGCATGGTTCGCAAGCATCAATTGATTCATAATCAAGTGATTCCAAAAGCCCATCAGCATGGATTTTCTTCATGCTCTTTACACCAATATGACCTAAACGGCAGTGCCACAAATAAGTTGCACTATCATTATTAACTTTGCATCTTTTGGCTTCAATATTATAAAAATGTGTATCACCACGATCGAGATTCAACAAACCATTTTCATTGGGTGTATGACCATAGAAGGTTTTATTCATGTAAACAGAACAACAATTTATTCTCTTACTTAAATGAATAACCATATTGCAATAAACATGATCAAATCATATTCATGCTCAACACAAACACCAAATAACACTTATTTAGGTTCAACACTAATCCCGAAAGTATAGGGAGTGTGCGATGATGATCATATCTATCTTGGAACCACTTCCAACACACATCATCACTTCACCCTTAACTAGTCTCTGTTCATTCTGCAACTCCCGTTTCGAGTTACTACTCTTAGCAACTGAACCAGTATCAAATACCAAGAGGTTGCTACGAACACTAGTAAAATACACATCAATAATCTGTATATCAAATATACCTTTGTTCACTATGCCATCCTTCTTATCCGCCAAATACTTGGGGCAGTTCCGCTTCCAGTGACCAGTCCCTTTGCAGTAGAAGCACTTAGTCTCAGGCTTAGGACCAGACTTGGGCTTCTTCACTTGAGCAGCAACTTGCTTGCCGTTCTTCTTGAAGTTCCCTTTCTTTCCCTTTGCACTTTTCTTGAAACTAGTGGTCTTGTTAATCATCAACACTTGATGCTCTTTCTTCATTTCTACCTTCATTGATTTCATCATCATGAAAAGCTCAGGAATCGTTTTCATCATCCCTTGCATATTATAGTTCATCACGAAGTTCTACTAACTTGGTGATGGTGACTAGAGAATTCTGTCAATCACTATCTTATCTGGAAGATTAACTCCCACTTGATTCAAGCGATTGTAGTACCCAGACAATCTGAGCACATACTCACTGCTTGAGCTATTCTCCTCCATCTTTTAGCTATAGAACTTGTTGGAGACTTCATATCTCTCAACTCGGGTATTTGCTTGAAATATTAACTTCAACTCCTAGAACATCTCATATGGTCCATGACGTTCAAAACATCTTTGAAGTCCCGATTCTAAGCCGTTTAAGCATGGTGCACTAAACTATCAAGTAGTCATCATATTGAGCTATCCAAACATTCATAACGTCTGCATCTACTCCTGCAATAGGTCTGTCACCTAGCGGTGCATTAAGGACATAATTCTTCTGTGCGGCAATGAGGATAATCCTCACATCACGGATCCAATCCGCATCATTGCTACTAACATCTTTCAACTTAATTTTCTCTAGGAACATATCAAAAATAAAACAGGGGAGCAAAACGCGAGCTATTGATCTACAACATAGATATGCTAATACTACCAGGACTAAGTTCATGATAAATTAAAGTTCAATTAATCATATTACTTAAGAACTCCCACTTAGACAGACATCCCTCTAATCTTCTAAGTGATCACATGATCCATATCAACTAAACCATGTCCGATCATCACGTGAGATGGAGTAGTTTCAATGGTGAACATCACTATGTTGATCATATCTACTATATGATTCACGCTCGACCTTTCGGTCTCCGTGTTCCCAGGCCATATCTGTTATATGCTAGGCTCGTCAAGTTTAACCTGAGTATTCCGCGTGTGCAACTGTTTTGCACCCGTTGTATTTGAACGTAGAGCCTATCACACCCGATCATCACGTGGTGTCTCAGCACGAAGAACTTTCGCAACGGTGCATACTCAGGGAGAACACTTGTACCTTGATAATTAGTGAGAGATCATCTTATAAAGCTACCGTCAAACTAAGCAAAATAAGATGTATAAAAGATAAACATCACATGCAATCAAAATATGTGACATGATATGGCCATCATCATCTTGTGCCTTTGATCTTCATCTCCAAAGCATCGTCATGATCTCCATCGTCACCGGCATGACACCATGATCTCCATCATCTTGATCTATATCAATGTGTCGTCACATGGTTGTCTCGCCAACAATTGCTCTTGCAACTATTTCTATCGCATAGCGATAAAGTAAAGCAATTACTTGGCGCTTGCATCTTATGCAACAGAGAGATAACCATAAGGCTTTTGCCAGTTGCCGATAACTTCAACAAAACATGATCATCTCATACAACAACTTATATCTCATCACGTCTTGACCATATCACATCACAACATGCCCTACAAAAACAAGTTAGATGTCCTCTACTTTGTTGTTGCAAGTTTTACGTGGCTGCTACGGGCTGAGCAAGAATCGTTCTTACCTACGCATCAAAACCACAACGATAGTTTGTCAAGTTGGTGTTGTTTTAACCTTCGCAAGGACCGGGCGTAGCCACACTCGGTTCAACTAAAGTTGGAGAAATTGACACCCGCCAGCCACCTGTGTGCAAAGCACGTCTGTAGAACCAGTCTCGTGTAAGAGTACGCGTAATGTCGGTTCGGACCGCTTCATCCAACAATACCACCGAACCAAAGTGTGACATGCTGGTAAGCAGTATGACTTATATCGCCCACAACTCACTTGTGTTCTACTCGTGCATATTACATCAACGCATAAAACCTGGCTCTGATACCACTGTTGGGGAACGTAGTAATTTCAAAAATTTCCTACGCACACGCAAGATCATGGTGATGCATAGCAACGAGAGGGGAGAGTGTTGTCCACATACTCTCGTAGACTAAAAGCGGAAGCGTTAGCACAACGCGGTTGATGTAGTCGTACGCCTTCACGATCCGACCGATCAAGTACCGAATGCACGACACCTCCGAGTTATGCACACGTTCAACTCGATGACGTCCCTCAAACTCCGATCCAGCCGAGTGTTGAGGGAGAGTTTCGTCAGCACGATGGTGTGGTGACGATGATGATGTTCTACCAACGCAGGGCTTCGCCTAAGCACCGCTACGATATGACCGAGGTGGATTATGATGGAGGGGGCACCGCACACGGCTAAGAGATCAAGAGATCAATTGTTGTGTGTCTGGGGTGCCCCCTGCCCCCGTATATAAAGGAGTGGAGGAGGGGGAGGGTCGGCCCTCTCTATGGCGCGCCCTAGGGGAGTCCTACTCCCACCGGAAGTAGGATTCCCCCTTTCCTATTAGAACTAGGAGCCCTTCCAAGTAGTAGGAGTAGGAGGGAAGGAAAGGGAAGGGAAAAGGAGAAGGAAGGAAGGGGCCGCCCCTCTCCCTAGTCCAATTCGGACCAGCCCATGGGTTGGGGTGCGGCCACCCTTTGAGGCCTTTCTCTCCTTTCCCGTATGGCCCATTAAGGCCCAATACGAATTCCCGTAACTCCCCGGTACTTCCGAAAATACCCGAATCACTCGGAACCTTTCCGATGTCCGAATATAGTCGTCCAATATATCGATCTTTACGTCTCGACCATTTCAAGACTCCTCATCATGTCCCCGATCTCATCCGGGACTCCGAACTCCTTCGGTACATCAAAACACATAAACTCATAATATAACCGTCATCGAACTTTAAGCGTGCGGACCCTACGGGTTCGAGAACTATGTAGACATGACCGAGACACGTCTCCGATCAGTAACCAATAGCGAAACCTGGATGCTCATATTGGCTCCTACATATTCTGCGAAGATCTTTATCAGTCAAACCGCATAACAACATACGTTGTTCCCTTTGTCATCGGTATGTTACTTGCCCGAGATTCGATCGTCGGTATCTCAATACCTAGTTCAATATCGTTACCGGCAAGTCTCTTTACTCGTTCCGTAACACATCATCCCACAACTAACTCATTAGTTGCAATGCTTGCAAGGCTTATAGTGATGTGCATTACCGAGTGGGCCCAGAGATACCTCTCCGACAATCGGAGTGACAAATCCTAATCTCGAAATACGCCAACCCAACAAGTACCTTTGGAGACACCTGTAGAGCACCTTTATAATCACCCAGTTACATTGTGACGTTTGGTGGCACACAAAGTGTTCCTCCGGTAAACGGGAGTTGCATAATCTCATAGTCATAGGAACATGTATAAGTCATGAAGAAAGCAATACCAACAAACTAAACGATCAAGTGCTATGCTAGTGGAATGGGTCAAGTCAATCACATCATTCTCTAATGATGTGACCCCGTTAATCAAATGACAACTCATGTCTATGGTTAGGAAACTTAACCATCTTTGATTCAATGAGCTAGTCAAGTAGAGGCATACTAGTGACACTCTGTTTGTCTATGTATTCACACATGTATTATGTTTCCGGTTAATACAATTCTAGCATGAATAATAAACATTTATCATGAAGTAAGGAAATAAATAATAACTTTATTATTGCCTCTAGGGCATATTTCCTTCAGCCATGTCATGACACCATGCCATGTTTCATGATTTTCATGCATGTTTTGGATTTACAGGAATGTAAAAACCAAGTTTCTCAATGCTTCCGGCCAAGCTACGAAGATGTTTGAATTTCATTCCCATTTCTTGCAAGGGACCTATAAATTCACCCAAAGACACACATGTGATTTGTCAACAAACTGTGGTGCACTGGAGCATGTGCTAGTGGTTCAAATTTGAATTATGCACGTTAAATGCCCAAAAACTCAATTAATGCATAAAAAGCCAAATGAACCCGGAATAATTCCAAATTTTAACACGACACTCATATAGTTCTATGTTGGCTCTGTAAAAAACATCAAGAGGGGGGCATGATACGTCCATTTTACATCATTCTTTTATGTTGATATTTATTGCATTATGGGTTGTTATTACACATTATATCACAATACTTATGCATTTTCTCTCTTATTTTACAAGGTTTACATGAAGAGGGAGAATGCCGGCAGCTGGAATTCTGGACTAGTGAAGGACCAAATATTAGAGACCTGTTCTGCACAACTCCAAAAGTCTTGAAACTTCACGGAGAATTATTTTGGAATATATAAAAAATATTTGGCAAAGAAAGCACCAGAGGGGGCCACCTGCCATCCACAAGGGTGGGGGGCGTGCCCTACCCACTGGGTGTGCCTCCTGCCTTGTGGGCCACCTGGCAGGCCCACGATGCCCATCTTCTGGTATATTGTGTGTTTTGACTTGGAAAAAATCAAGAGGAAGCTTTGGGGACAAAGTGTCGCCGTCTCCAGGCAGAAGTTGGGCAGAACCAATCTAGGGCTCTGGTGGAGCACCGGGGAAACGTCCCTCCTACATGCAGAAATCGAAGCCATCGTCATCACCAACGATCCTCTCATCGAGAGGGGGTCAATCTACATTAACATCTTCACCAGCACCATCTCCTCTCAAACCCTAGTTCATCTCTTGTATCCGATCTTTGTCTCAAAACCTCAGATTGGTACATGTGGGTTGCTAGTAGTGTTGATTACTCCTTGTAGTTGATGCTAGTTGGTTTATTTGGTGGAAGATCATATGTTTAGATCCTTAATGCTATTTAATACTCCTCTGATTATGAACATGAATATGCTTTGTGAGTAGTTACGATTGTTCCTGGGGACATGGGAGAAGTCTTGTTGTAAGTAATCGTGTGAATTTGGTATTCATTCGATATTTTGATGAGATGTATGTTGTCTCTCCTCTAGTGGTGTTATGTGAACGTCGACTACATGACACTTCACCATGATTTGGGCCTAGGGGAAGCCATTAGGAAGTAATAAGTAGATGATGGGTTGCTAGAGTGACAGAAGCTTAAACCCTAGTTTATGCGTTGCTTCGTAAGGGGCTGATTTGGATCCACATGTTTCATGTTGTGGTCAGATTTATCTTAATTCTTCTTTCGTAGTTGTGGATGCTTGCAAGAGGGGTTAATCAAAAGTGGGAGGCTTGTCCAAGGAAGGGCAGCATGTAACACCCCGGATGTAACTTTCCCTATTTGTACTTCAACTCTTGCCGTTTTCGGTGTTAAGTTATATTTATTTCCTCGGGTTCGGGTTTTGTCTCCGTGTGTTGTTGTCGTCGTCATGCATCTCATATCATGTCATCATGTGCACTGCATTTGCATACGTGTTCATCTCATGCATTCGAGCATTTTCCCCATTGTCCGTTTTGCATTCCGGCGCTTCGTTCTCCTCCGGTGGCCTTTTCTAGCTTTCTTTCGTGTGTGGGGATTAAACATTTCCGGATTGTACCGAGACTTGCCAAGCGGCCTTGGTTTACTACCGGTAGACCGCCTGTCAAGTTTCGTACCATTTGGACTTCGTTTGGTACTCCAACGGTTAACCGAGGGACCGAAAAGGCCTCATGTGTGTTGCAGCCCAACACCCCTCCAATTTGGCCCAAAACCCACCAAACTCTGCTCCATGTCCTAGAGCGTTCGATCACGATCGCGTGACCGAAAACCGCACCTCATTTGGACTCTCCTAGCTCCCTCTATGCCTATATATACACCCCCCTCCAAAAATTCGCAGATCCCCTCCTCTAACCCTAAAAAAACAAAACAGATCTCGCGCGCCGGACACGTCCGCCGCTCCGCCCGGACCAACAGCGTGCCGCCACCTGTCCCGCGGGCGCCCCACTTCGCCGCCTCTGTCCCGC
>NC_057794.1:126068640-126090477 GCF_018294505.1 Triticum aestivum
CTCTCCGGCGATCCCCGTCGTCTTCCTAGCGAACAGGAGTCAACCCCGGCGATCCTCATTTTCCGTGCCAGATCTGGATCTAAAATCCCCTCGGTTGACTTTCTCCTCCGAACCCTAATTTTTATGCAAACTTTGACCTGTGATATCTCCGCATCCGTAGCTCCGATTTGGGCATATAGCATATCAAAATGTTCGCCTCAGAGAGTACATCATTTCATTACATTGCATCATTTTCATTTGAGCTCATCTTGATGCCCGAAATGCTGTTAGAAGGAGGCTTCGTGAGTTAATTGTCAGATCTGCTACTCCGTTTAGCACTTTTGTCATTTTTGCCATGATTATTGTGTGCATGCTATGCCCGTGAGTTCTACATATGTTTTGTTAAGGGTTTTGTCATCTATCCAGAGGTGCAACCCATGTATTTTTAGGATGTGTGTGGTGACTTGTGCAAGCTTGCAAAGTGGTGCACTTGCTAATTCTGTTTTTAGGGACTTAGTGATTTCACCAAGTCCTGGGATTGATTAGTTCATGATGCCATATGTTCTTGTTGTTTCCTAGTAATCCGTGCCTCTTTTGAGGATGATCAGTAAGGGAGTTTTGTTAATCTTGTAGTGCTCTATCCATCCATTTCTTTGTTTGCAATTATGGAGCACCCTAGCTTGAGTCAATCGAGCTCTACTTTTGCTTCGTTGTGAATCTGGGCAGGTCATCAACTTGTTTGCGATTTTGCCGATGTTATTGTAGTGGATCCGTGCATGCTATGCCTTTGTTCTTGCCATATCTAGCTTGTATTTTGTGCCTTCTTTTTGGATGTATGCTTGTCTTGCCATGACTTGCACCGTGGTGAGTGCATCGAGCTCGTAAACATGCCTTTGTGAGTTATATTTCAGCATGTCCTAGTTTTCACCAAGTCTGAAAATTGATTATGTTTTTGCTATGTCCGTGTGCTTGTTAGTATATTTTGTGATCCCTTTTGGCTCAAGGTCACTAAGGGACTTTTGTTAAGCTTGTTGAGTAGCTCCATGCCATGTCTTTCTTTGTCATGTTCAGGTCCTGTAGCATGTTGTTTTGTTGCTCCGAAGAGGGCTATATGATCTGAAATTCCAGACAAGTGTTAATTTCACTAAGTCTGAGATCTGTTTTACCATTTGCGTTTTTGCCATGCTTGTTTGAACCTGTTAATGGATGATTTGGACGTAGCACAGTGCTAGACTTTTGTTAAGAATCGTGTGTGCATCCCTGCCATGTAATTTGATGCCATGTTTGGTGGCTGTAGCATGTTCATCTCATTGCATTTAGATGCCTACTTGCTGTAAATCGCACACCGGTGTCATATTTGAATCGCTTGCCATTTCCAAACCATAACTTCGATTCCGGCGTTCTTTATATCGTTTTCAAGCGATTTCATCTCATCTTTCTAGTGGCACCCTTGGAATTCCAAGTTGAGGCCAGGTTCATGCATTTCCTGTCATATCTGGCATTTTGCATCCCGCATCGCATCCCGCATAGCATGCCATCATTGCATCTTTTTGTTTGAGTTTGCACATGGTTGATTGTATCCTTGTTGCTTGTTTGTCTTGTTTGGGTAGAGCCGGGAGGCGAGTTCGCTAATGAGGAGCCCGTTGAGTTTGCTCTTGAGGATCCAGTCAACTCTGACAACTGTGCAGGCAAGATGATCATACCCTCGAAATCACTACTATCTTTGTTGTGCTAGTTTGCTCGCTCTTTTGCTATGCCATTGCTATGATGCCTACCACTTGCTTGCAAGCCTCCCAAATTTCCATGTCAAACCTCTAACCCACCATTGTCCTAGCAAACCGTTGATTGGCTATGTTACCGCTTTGCTCAACCCCTCTTATAGCGTTGCTAGTTGCAGGTGAAGATTGGAGGCCGTTCCTTGTTGGAACATCTTTTATTTAATTGTTGGGATATCATTATATTGCCATGTTATCTTAAATGCATCTATATACTTGGTAAAGGGTGGAAGGCTCGGCCTCTCGCCTAGTGTTTTGTTCCACTCTTGCCGCCCTAGTTTCCATCATATCGGTGTTATGTTCCCGGATTTTGCGTTCCTTACGCGGTTGGGTTATAATGGGAACCCCTTGATAGTTCGCCTTGATTAAAGCTTTTCCAGAAATGCCCAACCTTGGTTTTACCATTCGCCACCTAGCCTCTTTTTCCCTTGGGTTACCGGAGCCCAAGGGTCATCTTATTTTAACCCCCCCCCCCCGGGCCAGTGCTCCCTCTGAGTGTTGGTCCGAACTGAGCTGCCTGCGGGGCCACCTCGGGGAAACTTGAGGGTTGGTTTTACTCGTAGCTAGTCTCATCTGAGTGTGCCCTGAGAACGAGATATGTGCAGCTCCTATCAGGATTTGTCGGCACATTCGGGCGGTGTTGCTGGTCTTGTTTTAACCTGTCGAAGTGTCTTGAGTTACCGAGATACCGAGTCTGATCGGAACGTCTTGGGAGGAGGTCTATTCCTTCGTTGATCGTGAGAGCTTGTCATGGGCTAAGTTGGGACTCCCCTGCAGGGATTGAACTTTCGAAAGCCGTGCTCGCGGTTATGGGCAGATGGGAATTTGTTAATGTTCGGTTGTAGATAACTTGAACCTTAATTTAATTAAAATGAATCAACCGAGTGTGTTACCGTGATGGCCTCTTCTCGGCGGAGTCCGCGAAGTGGATACAGCGTTGGAGTAATGTTTGCACAGGTTGCTCTCTAGTTTCTCGCTCGCGCTTTGCCTCCTCTTCTCGCTCTCCTTTGCGAATAAGTTAGCCACCATAATTGCTAGTCTCTTGCTGCAGCTCCACTCATATTTTACCTTGCCATACCTATAAGCTTAAATAGTCTTGATCGAGAGGGTGCGAGATTGCTGAGTCCCTGTGGCTCATAGATTACTATTACACCAGATGCAGGGCCTGATGATTCCGCTCCAGGAGACGCGTATGAGCTCAAGTGGGAGTTCGACGAAGACTCTTAATGATACTACGTTTCATTTCCCGATGATCAGTAGTGGTGCCCAGTTGGGGGTGATTGGGACCGTGTCGCATGTTGGGTTCTCTTTTATTTTGGCGTCGTAGTCGGGCCATGAGTGTTTGAATGATGTAATGTTATTTATGTACTTGATTGACGTGGCGAGTGTAAGCCAACTATGTTATCTCCCCTTTATTATTTACATTACATGGGATGTGGTGAAGATTGCCTAACTTGCGACGTATGCCTTCAATGCGATTATGTCTCTAAGTCATGCCTCGACATGTGGGAGCTATAGTCGCATCAAGGGTGTTACACAGCACCCAAGCACTGGTCCACCCACATATCAAATTATCAAAGTAACGAACGTGAATCATATGAGCACGATGAAAACTAACTTGACAACAATTCCCTTGTGTCCTCGGGACCACGTTGCTTCATATAAGAGTTCGTTCAGGCTTGTACTTTGCTACAAAAAGGATTGGGCCACCTTGCTGCACTTTATTTAGTGTTGTTACTTGTTATCTGTTACGAATTATTTTATCACACAACTATCTGTTACCGATAATTGCAGTGCTTGCGGAGAATACCTTGCTGAAAACCGCTTGTCATTTCCTTCTACTCCTCGTTGGGTTCGACACTCTTACTTATCGAAAGGATTATGATAGATCCCCTATACTTGTGGGTCATCAGGGCAGTGGTGTATGTCGTTTCACACACAAAGGTGACATGTTTCCCTCTCGGAACCACGATCCTTCTTGAGAAAAGCTCCAGTTTGCAAGAAGCTTATACCGAAACTTGTCCCAATTCAGCCAAAAAAATACCACAGCATGTTGGTCCCATGACATGACACCATGCTAAGTTTCATGATTTTCAGGGAAGTTTTGGATTTACAGGAATTTAAAAACCAAGTTTCTCAATGTTTTCGGCCGAGCCATGATACGTCCATTTTGCACCATGTTTTCTTACTGTTATTTATAATGTTTTTATCCATAATAATGCTTTTTGGAGTAATTCTAATGCCTTTTCTCTCATAATTTGCAAGGTACACACCGAGAGGGAGAATTTCGGCAGCTCGAAATCTGGACATGGAAAAGCTACGTCAGGCTACCTATTCTACACAACTCCAAACAAGCTGAAACTTTACAAGGATTTTTTATGGAATATATAAGAATTATTGGAGTCAATAAGTACCAGAGGGGGCCCACTAGATGGGCACAACCCACCTAGGCGAGCTAGGGAGCCCAGGCGTGCTCTGGTGAGTTGTGCTCCCCTCGGCCCACCTCCGGTGCCCATCTTTTGGTATATAAGTCATTTTGACCTAGAAAAAATAAGGGGAGGACTTTCAGGACGAAGCGCCGCCGCCTCGAGGCGGAACTTGGGCAGGAGCACTTTTGCCCTCTGGCAGAGCGATTCTGCTAGGGGAACTTCCCTCCCGGAGGGGGAAATCACCGTCATCTTCATCACCAACAACTCTCCCATCTTGGGGAGGGAAATCTCCATCAACATCTTCAACAGCACCATCTCCTCTCAAACCCTAGTTCCTCTTGTGTTCAATCTTGTTACTGGAACTATAAATTGGTACTTGTGGGTGACTAGTAGTGTTGATTACATCTTGTAGTTGATTACTATATGGTTTATTTGGTGGAAGATTATATGTTCAGATCCAATATGCTATTTAATACCCCTCTGATCATGAGCATGTTTATCATTTGTGAGTAGTTACCTTTGTTCTTGAGGTCACGGGAGAAATCATGTTGCAAGTAATCATGTGAATTTGATATGTGTCCGATATTTTGATAGTATGTATGTTGTGATTCCCTTAGTGGTGTCATGTGAACATCGACTACATGACACTTCACCATATTTTGGGCCAAAGGGAATGCATTGTGGAGTAGCAATTAGATGATGGTCTGCGAGAGTGATAGAAACTTAAACCCCAATTTATGCGCTATTCTGTAAGGGACCGATTGGATCCAAAAGTTTAATGCTATGGTTAGAATTTATTCTTAATACCTTTCTCGTAGTTGCGGATGCTTGCGGGAGAGTTAATCATAAGTAGGAGGTTTGTTCAAGTAAGAACAACACCTAAGCACCGGTCCACCCACATATCAAATTACCAAAGTAGCGAACATGAATTAAACCAACATGATGAAAGTGACTAGATGAAATTCCCTGTACCCTCAAGAATGCTTTGCTTATCATAAGAGACCGTTCTGGCCTGTCCTTTGCCTCAAAAGGATTGGGATACCTCGCTGCACTTTTGTTACTACTATCGTTACTTGCTCGTTACAAATTATCTTGCTATCAAACTACTCTGCTACTTATAATTTCAGCACTTGCAGACATTACCTTACTGAAAACTACTTGTCATTTCCTTCTGCTCCTCATTGGGTTCAACACTCTTACTTATCAAAAAGAGATACAATTCATGCCCTATACTTATGGTTCATCAAGGCTATTTTCTAGCGCCGTTGCCGGGGAGTGAAGCGCCTTTGGTAAGTGGAATTTGGTAAGGAAACATTTATATAGTGTGCTCAAATTTATTGTCACTTGTTACTATAGAAAACAATCCTTTGAGGGGTTTGTTCGGGGTATCTTCACATCGTACGGAACCACAATTAATTACCCCTCAACCTACTGCACCTATTGAAAAATATTGAATATGAAATTCCTTCGGGTATGATAGAACAACTGCTAGCTAATCCTTCTGTAGGAGATGGAACCGAACATCCTGATATGCACTTGATATATGTAGAACAAATTTGTGGATTGTTTAAGCTTGCAGGTTTACCCGGAGATGAAATTATGAGAAAGGTTTTACCTTTATCTTTGAAGGGAAAAATCATTGTCATGGTATAGGCTATGCGATGATATTGGATCTTGGAATTGGAATCGTTTAAAATCGGAGTTCCACCAAATTTTTTATCCGATGCATACAGTTCATTGTGATCGGAATTATATATATAATTTCTGGCCTCGTGAAGGAGAAAGCATCGCTCTAGCTTGGGGGAGGCTTAAGTCAATGTTATATTCATGCCCCAATCATGAGCCCTCAAGAGAAATTATTATCCAAAAATTTTATGCTCAGCTTTCTCGTAATGATCAAACCATGCTTGATACTTCTTGTGCAGTTTCTTTTATGAAGAAGACTATTGATTTCCAGTGGGATCTTTTGGAAAGAATTAAACGCAACTCTGAAGATTGGGAACTCGGTGAAGGTAAAGAGTTAGGTATTAAACGTAAGTATGATTGTGTTAGATCTTTTATGGATACCTATGCTTTTCAAAAGTTTAGCACTAAATATGGACTTGACTCTGAGATAGTAGCCTCCTTTTGTCAATCATTTGCTACTCATGTTGAACTCCCTAAAGAGAAGTGGTTTAAATATCACCCACCTATTAAATAAGAAATTAAAGAACCGGTACCAATTAAAGAAGAAACTATGCTTTATAATGTTGATCCAGTTGTTCATTCTGCTTATATTGAGAAACCGCATTTCCCTGTTAGGATAAAGGAACATGCTAAAGTTTCAGCTGTGGTTAACAAAAGCTATACTAGAACACCTAAACCTGATGAACAAATTAAAGTAGAACCTAGTATTGCTATGGTTAAAGATCTCTTGGAAGAAGATACAGATGGGCATGTTATTTACTTTTGTGAAGAAGCTGCTAGAATTGCCCAGCCTGATAAAAAGGATAAACATAGACCTATTGTTGGCATGCCCGTCATCTCGGTTAAAATAGGAGATCACTATTATCATGGTTTATGTGACATAGGTGCTAGTGTGAGTGCTATTCCTTACACATTATATCAAGAAATTATGAATGACATAGCACCTGCAGAAATATAAGACATAGATGTTACTATTAAACTTGCTATTAGAGACACTATATCACCAATTGGGATTGTTAGAGATGTTGAAGTCTTGTGTGGGAAAATAAAATACCCTACTGATTTTCTTGTTCTTGGTTCCCCACAAGATGACTTTTGTCCCATTATATTTGGTAGACCTTTCTTGAACACCGTTAATGCTAAGATAGATTGTAAGAAACAAACTGTCGGTGTTAGTTTTGGTGAAGAGTCTCATGAGTTTAATTTTTCCAAGTCTAGTAAAAATCTTCATGAAAAAGAATTTCCTAGTAAGGATGAATTAATTGGTCTTGCTTCTATTGTTGTACCACCTACTGCTCCTTTAGAACAATATTTTCTAGACCATGAGAATGATTTTCATATGCATGGAAGAAATGAAATAGATAAATTTTCTTTGAACAATGTCCTCTACTTAAACACAATTTGCCTATTGAAACTCTAGGAGGTCCTCCTCCACCTAAAGGTGATCATGTGTTTCAATTAAAACAATTGCCAGACACTTTGAAATATGCTTATCTTGATGAAAAGAAGATATATCATGTGATTATTAGTGCTAACCTTCTAGAACATGAAGAAGAAAGATTATTGAAAGTTCTAAGGAAGCACCGAGCTGCTATTGGATATACTCTTGATGATTTAAAGGGCATTAGTCCCACTCTATGTCAGCACAAAATTAATATGGAACCTGATGCTAAACCCGTTGTTGATCACCAATGTCGGTTAAATCCGAAGATGAAAGAAGTGGTAAGAACAGAAATATTAAAACTTCTCGAAGCAAGTATAATCTATCCTATAGCTGATAGTAGATGGGTAAGTCTTGTTCATTGTATTCCTAATAAAGGAGGTATCACTGTTGTTCCTAATGATAAGAATGGACTTATTCCACAAAGAATTGTTACAGGCTATAGAATGGTAATTGATTTTAGAAAATTAAACAAAGCGACTAGAAAAGATCATTACCCCTTGCCTTTTATTGATAAATGCTTGAAAGACTATCTAAGCACACACACTTTTTCTTCCTTGATGGATATTCTGGCTTTTCACAAATACTTGTTTCTCAACCTGATCAAGATAAGACCACTTTTACTTGTCCCTTTGGAACCTATGCTTATAGATGTATGTCTTTTGGTTTATGTAATGCACCTGCTACCTTTCAAAGATGTATGACTGTTATATTCTCTGCCTTTTGTGAAAAGGTTGTTGAGGTTTTCATGGATGACTTCTCTATTTATGGGAGGTCTTTTGATGATTGTTTAAGCAATCTTGATCGAGTTTTGCAGAGATGTGAACAAACAAATCTTGTCTTGAATTGGGAGAAGTGCTACTTTATGGTTAATGAAGGCATTGTCTTGGGTCATAAAATTTCTAAAAGAGGTATTGAAGTGGACCAAGCTAAGATTGATGCAATTGAGAAAATGCCATGTCCTAAATATAAAAGGTATTCATAGTTTCTTAGGTCATGCTGGTTTCTATAGGAGATTTATCAAAGACTTTTCTAAAATTTCTAGGCCTCTCACTAGTCCCTTGCAAAAGGATATTCCCTTTGTTTTTTATGATGATTGTTTAGAAGCCTTTGAAACACTCAAGAAACCTTAATTTCTGCACCTATTGTTCAACCACCTGATCGGAACCTGCCTTTTGAAATTATGTGTGATGCTAGTGATTATGCTGTTGGTGTTGTTCTAGGACAAAGAGTTGATAAGAAACTGAATGTTATTCATTATGCTAGTAAAACTCTAGACAGTGCTCAAAGAAATTTTGTTACTATTGAAAAAGAATTCTTAGCAGTGGTGTTTGCTTGTGATAAATTTAGACCTTATATTGTTGATTCCAAAGTAACTGTCCACACAGACCATGCTGCTATTAAATATCTTATGGAAAAGAAAGATGCTAAACCTAGACTTATTTGATGGGTTCTCTTATTACAAGAACTTGATGTACATATCATTGAAAGAAAAGGAGATGAGAACCCAGTAGCTAATAATTTATCTAGGCTTGAAAATGTGCTTGATGACCCACTCCCTATTGCTACCTCTTGAGCACCGTGTTGGTTTTCCCCGAAGAGGAAGGGATGATGCAGCAAAGTAGCATAAGTATTTCCCTCAGTTTTTGAGAACCAAGGTATCAATCCAGTAGGAGGCTACACGCGAGTCCCTCGTACCTGCACAAAACAAATAAATCCTCGAAACCAACGTGATAAGGGGTTGTCAATCCCTACACGGCCACTTACGAGAGTGAGATCTGATAGATATGATAAGATAATATTTTTTGGTATTTTTATGATAAAGATGCAAAGTAAAATAAAAGCAAAGTAGAAATCAAAGGAAATAACTAAGTATTGGAAGATTAATATGATGAAGATAGACCCGGGGACCATAGGTTTCACTAGTGGCTTCTCTCAAGAGCATAAGTATTCTACGGTGGGTGAACAAATTACTGTTGAGCAATTGACAGAATTGAGCATAGTTATGAGAATATCTAGGTATGATCATGTATATAGGCATCACGTCCGAGACAAGTAGACCGACTCCTGCCTGCATCTACTACTATTACTCCACTCATCGACCGCTATCCAGCATGCATCTAGAGTATTAAGTTAATGAAAACAGAGTAACGCCTTAAAAAAGATGACATGATGTAGAGGGATAAACTAATGCAATATGATGAAAACCCCATCTTGTTATCCTCGATGGCAACAATACAATACGTGCCTTGCTGCCCCTACTGTCACTTGGAAAGGACACCGCAAGATTGAACCCAAAGCTAAGCACTTCTCTCATTGCAAGAAAGATCAATATAGTAGGCCAAACCAAACTGATAATTCGAAGAGACTTGCAAAGATAACCAATCATACATAAAAGAATTCAGAGAAGATTCAAATATTGTTCATAGATAGACTTGATCATAAACCCACAATTCACCGGCGCTTGAGGGATTGCCATGCAACAGATGCACTAGAGCTATAAATGTATGAAAGCTCAACAAAGAAACTAAGTGGGTGTGCATCCAACTTGCTTGCTCATGAAGACCTAGGGCACTTGAGGAGGCCCATTGTTGGAATATACAAGCCAAGTTCTATAATGAAAAATTCCCACTAGTATATGAAAGTGACAAGACAAAAGACTCTCTATCATGAAGATTATGGTGCTACTTTGAAGCACAAGTGTGGAAAAAGGATAGTAGCATTGTCCCTTCTTTTTATATTATGTATTTTTTTGGCCTTCCTTTTTTTATTTGGGACAATGCTCTATGAATGATGATCATCACACTTCTATTTATTTACAACTCAATGATTACAACTCGATACTTAGAACAAGATATGACTCTATATGAATGCCTCCGGCAGTGTACCGGGATATGCAATGAACCAAGAGTGACATGTATGAAAGAATTATGAATGGTGGCTTTGCCACAAATACTATGTCAACTACATGATCATGCTAAGCAATATGACAATGATGAATGTGTCATGATGAACGGAATGGTGGAAAGTTGCATGGCAATATATCTCGGAATGGCTATGGAAATGCCATAATAGGTAGGTATGGTGGCTGTTTTGAGGAAGATATAAGGACGTTTATGTGTGAAAGAGCATATCATATCACGGGGTTTGGATGCACCAGCGAAGTTTGCACCAACTCTCGATGTGAGAAAGGGCAATGCATGGTACCGAAGAGGCTAGCAATGATGGAAGGGTGAGAGTGCGTATAACCCATGGACTCAACATTAGTCATAAAGAACTCACATACTTATTGAAAAAATCTACAATTCATCAAAAACCTCGGCACTACGCGCATGCTCCTAGGGGGATAGATTGGTAGGAAAAGACCATCACTCGTCCCCGACCGCCACTCATAAGGAAGACAATCAAATAACACCTCATGTTTCAAATTTGTTACATAACGTTTACCATACGTGCATGCTACAGGACTTGCAAACTTCAACACAAGCATTTCTCAAATTCACAACTACTCAACTAGCACGACTTTGATATTATTACCTCCATATCTCAAAACAATCATCAAGCATCAAACTTATCTTAGTATTCAAAACACTCATAAGAAAAAAATCATCTTGAACACCTAGCATATTAGGATTATTTAAGCAAATTACCATGCCATTTAAGACTCTCAAAATAATCTAAGTGAAGCATGAGAGATCAATAGTTTCTATAAAACAAATCCACCACCGTGCTCTAAAAGATATAAGTTAAGTACTAGAGCAAAACTATATAACTCAAATGATATAAGCGTAGCACATAGAGTATTCTAACAAATTCCAAATCATATATGGATCTATCAAAAGGTGTGTACAGCAAGGATGATTGTGGTAAACTAAAAAATAAAGACTCAAATAATACAAGACGCTCCAAGCAAAACACATATCATGTGGTGAATAAAAATATAGCTCCAAGTAAAGTTACCGATAGAAGTAGACGAAAAGAGGGGATGCCTTCCGGGGCATCCCCAAGCTTTGGCTTTTAGGTGTCCTTAGATTATCTTGGGGGTGCCATGGGAATCCCCAAGCTTAGGCTCTTGCCACTCCTTGTTCCATAATCCATCAAATCTTTACCCAAAACTTGAAAACTTCACAACACAAAACTCAAAGTAGAAAATCTCGTGAGCTTCGTTAGCGAAAGAAAACAAAAGAACACTTCAATATACTGTAATGAACTCATTATTTATTTATATTGGTGTTAAACATACTGTATTCCAACTTCTCTATGGTTTATAAACTATTTTACTAGCCATAGATTCATCAAAATAAGCAAACAACACACGAAAAACAGAATCTGTCAAAAACAGAACAGTCTGTAGTAATCTGTAGCTAGCGCAAGATCTGGAACCCCAAAAATTCTAAAATAAATTGCTGGATGTGAGGAATTTATCTATTAATCATCTTCAAAAATAATTAACTAAATAGCACTTTCCAAATAAAAATTGCAGCAGTTATCATGAGCCCTAAAGTTTCTGTTTTTTACAGCAAGATTAACAAGACTTCCCCAAGTCTTCCCAATGGTTCTACTTGGCACAAACACTAATTAAACACAAAAAACACAACCTAAACAGAGACTAGATAAATTATTTATTACTAAACAGGATCAAAAATCAAGGAATAAAAATAAAATTGGGTTGCCTCCCAACAAGCGCTATCGTTTAACACCCCTAGCTAGGCATAACATTTCAATAATGCTCACATGAAAGACAAGAATTGAAGCACAAAGAGAGCATCATAAAACATGTGACAAACACATCTAAGTCTGACATACTTCCTATGAATAGGCTTCTTATAGGCAAACAAATTATCAAGGCAAGCAAAAACTAGCATATGCAAAGAAGCGGAAAGAAACAATAGCAATCCCAACATAACGAGAGATAATTTAGTAACATGAAAATTTCTACCACCATATTTTCCTCTCTCATAATAATTACATGTAGGATCATAAGCAAATTCAACAAAATAGCTATCACATAAAATATTTTCAACATGATCTACATGCATGCAAAGTTGACACTCTTCCAAAATAGTGGGATTAACATTAACTAAAGTCATGACCTCTCCAAACCCACTTTTATCAAAAACTTCATATGATTGAACATTCTCCAAATATGTGGGATCTAAAGTTGACACTCTTCCAAACCCACTTTCAATAATATTGCAAACACTATTATCAATCTCATATTCATCATGGGGCTTAAATAAATTTTCAAGATCAAAAGAAGAATCACCCCAATCATGATCATTGCAACAAATAGTAGTCCTAGCAAAACTAGCATCCCCAAGCTTAGGCTTTTGCATATCATTAACACAATTGACATTAAAGGAATTTATAATAACATCATTGCAATCATGCTTTTCATCGAAGGAACTATTAAGTATGGGTGCAATAGCAACGATCTCATGTTTAACATAAGGAACTATAGCAAATTCATCTTCATAAATAATTGCATCATGGCCACAAGAATAGCAAGCATCATGTTCATCAAGGGATATTTCAATCAAATCATCGGAATCATAATTATCTATAGATTCATGCATATCATTATTTTCTTCTGAAGCAACGGTCATTCTTTCAATAAATTCTTTGACATAGACATTGTGAGTATAGTTTTCATAACAATATTTAAGTATGTCAAAATTTTCAGATTTGTAGAGAGTAATATCATATTTTTCAATCAAAGAAGCAACTTCATAAGCACCCTTAAAAGCAACAAATTCTTCAATTCGTTCGATATCGTAGTAACTATAAACACCTTTTGCATAAGAAGATAAAATTTCAATATCATTAAACTCACATAGGTAGGGGAGGTGTTTTTTAGGGTTCTTAGAGCAACAAGTAAAATCACAAATTTCAAAAAGATTCCAAGCATAACACAACAATCTGTTTATTTGATTCCATAAGAGTCTCCCTTTTTCAGACAAACGGTGACGCACAAAATGAGCATGCTCATCTAAATATTTCCCAATAACTAGGCTAGTTGGGGTTTCAGCACGAGCGCATAAGGATCGAAGATGATCTAAGTAGAATACTTTAAGTGGATCCATATCAATAGATTTTTAGCAAGCAAAGATGCAAGCAAATAGAAGGCACATGGAAACACAAACAAGGATACATATGGGAAGAAGGCAAATAGAGAAAGAGAGGGAGAATAGAGAGAGAGGGCGAATAAAACGGCAAGGGTGAAGTGGGGGAGAGGAAAATGAGAGGCAAATGGCAAATAATGTAATGCGGGAGATAAGGATTGTGATGGGTACTTGGTATATTGACTTTTGCGTAGACTCCCCGGCAACAGCGCCAGAAATCCTTCTTGCTACCTCTTGAGCACTGCGTTGGTTTTCCCCAAAGAGGAAGGCATGATGCAGCAAAGTAGCGTAAGTATTTCCCTCGTTTTTTGAGAACCAAGGTATCAATCCAGTAGGAGGCTACGCGCGAGTCCCTCGTACCTGCACAAAACAAATAAATCCTCGCAACCAACGCGATAAGGGGTTGTCAATCCCTACACGGCCACTTACGAGAGTGAGATCTAATAGATATGATAAGATATTTTTTTTTGGTATTTTTATGATAAAGTTGCAAAGTAAAATAAAAGCAAAGTAGAAATCAAAGGAAATAACTAAGTATTGGAAGATTAATATGATGAAGATAGACCCGGGGGCATAGGTTTCACTAGTGGCTTCTCTCAAGAGCATGAGTATTCTACGGTGGGTGAACAAATTACTGTTGAGCAGTTGATAGAATTGATCATAGTTATGAGAATATCTAGGTATGATCATGTATATAGGCATCACGTCCGAGACAAGTAGACCGACTCCTGCCTGCATCTACTACTATTACTCCACTCATCGACCGCTATCCAGCATGCATCTAGAGTATTAAGTTAATGAAAACAGAGTAACGCCTTAAGCAAGATGACATGATGTAGAGGGATAAACTCATGGAACAAGATGAAAACCCCATCTTGTTATCCTCGATGACAACAATACAATACGTGCCTTGCTGCCCCTACTGTCACTAGGAAAGGACACCGCAAGATTGAACCCAAAGGTAAGCACTTCTCCCATTACAAGAAAGATCAATCTAGTAAGCCAAACCAAACTGATAATTCGAAGAGACTTGCAAAGATAACCAATCATACATGAAAGAATTCAGAGAAGATTCAAATATTGTTCATAGATAGACTTGATCATAAACCCACAATTCATCGGTCTCAACAAACACACCGCAAAAAGAAGATTACATCGAATAGATCTCCACAAGAGAGGGGGACAACATTGTATTGAGATCCAAAAAGAGAGAAGAAGCCATCTAGCTAATAACTATGGAACCATAGGTCTGAGGTAAACTACTCACACTTCATCGGAGGGGCTATGGTGATGATGTAGAAGCCCTCCGTGGTCGATGCCCCCTCCGGCGGAGCTCCGGAACAGGCCCCAAGATGGGATTGATACGTCTCCAAAATATCTATAATTTTTGATTGCTCCATGCTATATTATCTACTGTTTTGGACATTATTGGGCTTTATTTTTCACTTTTATATTATTTTTGGGACTAACCTATTAATCGGAGGCCCAGCCTAGAATTACTGTTTTTTACCTGTTTTAGGGTTTCGAAGAAAAGGAATATCAAATGGAATGAAACCTTCGGGAACGTGATTTTCTCAACGAACAAGACCCGGGAGACTTGGACCCTACGTCAAGACACAAAAGAAGAGGCCACGAGGTAGGGGGCGCGCCTACCCCCCCCCCCCCAGGCGCGCCCTCCACCCTCGTGGGCCCTCTATTGCTCAACCGACGTACTCCTTCCTCCTATATATACCTACGTACCCCAAACGATCAGATACGGAGCCAAAAACCTAATTCCACCGCCGCAACTTTCTGTATCCACGAGATCCCACCTTGGGGCCTGTTCCGGAGCTCCGCCGGAAGGGGCATCGATCATGGAGGGCTTCTACATCAACACCATAGCCCCTCCGATGAAGTGTGAGTAGTTTACCTCGGACCTACGGGTTCATAGTTATTAGCTAGATGGCTTCTTCTCTCTTTTTGGATCTCAATACAATGTTCTCCCCCTCTCTTGTGGAGAACTATTTGATGTAATCTTCTTTTTGCGATGTGTTTGTTGAGAACGATGAATTGTGGGTTTATGATCAAGTCTATCTATGAATAATATTTGAATCTTCTCTGAATTATTTTATGTATGATTGGTTATCTTTGAAAGTCTCTTTAAATTATCAGTTTGGTTTGGCCTACTAGATTGATCTTTCTTGCAATGGGAGAAGTGCTTAGCTTTGGGTTCAATCTTGCGGTGTCCTTTCCCAGTGACAGTAGGGGCAGCAAGGCACGTATTGTATTGTTGCCATCGAGGATAACAATATGGGGTTTTCATTATATTGCATGAGTTTATCTCTCTACATCATGTCATCTTGCTTAAGGCGTTACTCTGTTTTCATTAACTTAATACTCTAGATACATGTTGGATAGCGGTCGATGAGTGAAATAATAGTAGTAGATGCAGGCAGGAGTCGATCTACTTGTCTCTAACGTGATGCCTATATACATGATCATACCTAGATATTCTCATAATTATGCTCAATTCTGTCAATTGCTCAACAGTATTTTGTTAACCCGCCATAGAATACTTATGCTCTCGAGAGAAGCCACTAGTGAAACATATGGCCCTCGGGTCTATCTTTATCATATTAATCTCCTACTACTTAGTTATTTCCTTTGCTTTTTACTTTGCCTTTATTTTACTTTGCATCTTTATCACAAAAATACCAAAAAAAATATCTTATCATATCTATCAGATCTCACTCTCGTAAGTGGCCGTGTAGGGATTGACAACCCCTATTCGCGTTGGTTGCGAGGATTTATTTATTTTGTGCAGGCATGAGGGACTCGCGCGTAGCCTCCTACTGGATTGATACCTTGGTTCTCAAAAACTGAGGGAAATACTTATGCTACTTTGCTGCATCATCCCTTCCTCTTCGGGGAAAACCAACGCAATTCTCCAGAGGTAGCAAGAAGGATTTCCGGCGCCGTTGCTGGGAGGTCTATGCAAAAGTCAACATACCAAGTACCCATCACATACCCGTATCTCCCGCATTACATTATTTGCCATTTTCCTCTCGTTTTCCTCTCCCCCACTTCACCCTTGCCGTTTTATTTGCCCTCTCTCTCTCTATCCTCCATCTCTTTCTCTATTTGCCTCTTTTTTTGCCCGCTTGCTTTTTGTTTGCTTCTGTGTTAGTTTGCTTGTTTGTCACGATGGCTCAAGATAACACTAAATTGTGTGAGTTCACCAATACCAATAACAATGATTTTATTAGCACTCCGATTGCTCCTCTTACCGATGTTGAATCTTGTGAAATTAATACTGCTTTGCTGAATCTTGTCATGAAAGATCCGTTTTCCAGCCTTCCTAGTGAAGATGCCGCTACCATCTTAATAGCTTCGTTGATTTGTGTGATATGCAAAAGAAGAAAGATGTGGATAATGATATTGTTAAATTGAAGCTATTTCCTTTTTCACTTAGAGATCGTGCTAAAGCTTGGTTTTCGTCTTTGCCTAAAAATAGTATTGATTCATGGAATAAGTGCAAAGATGGTTTTATCTCTAAGTATTTTCCTCCCGCTAAGATCATCTCTCTTAGAAACGATATTATGAATTTTAAGCAACTTGATCATGAACATGTTGCACAAGCTTGGGAGAGAATGAAACTAATGATACGTAATTGCCCTACTCATGGTTTAAATTTGTGGATGATTATACAAAAAATTTATGCCGGCTTGAATTTTGCTTCTAGAAATCTTTTAGATTCAGCCGCGGGAGGCACTTTTATGGGAATCACTTTAGGAGAAGCTACTAAACTCCTAGATAATATTATGGTTAGTTATTCTCAATGGCATACTGAAAGATCTACTAATAAAAAGGTGCATGCGATAGAAGAAATTAATGTTTTGAGTGGAAAGATGGATGAACTTATGAAATTATTTGCTAATAAGAGTGTTCCTTCTGATCCTAATGATATGCCATTGTCTACTTTGATTGAGAATAATAATGAATCTATGGATGTGAATTTTGTTGGTAGGAACAATTTTGGTAACAACGCGTATAGAGGAAATTTTAACCCTGGGCCTTATCCTAGTAATCCCTCTAATAATTATAGTAACTCCTACAACAATTCTTATGGAAATTATAATAATATGCCCTCTGATTTTGAATCTAATATTAAAGAATTTATTACTTCTCAAAAGAATTTTAATTCTTTGATTGAAGAAAAATTGTTAAGATTGATGAGTTGGCTAGGAACGTTGATAGAATTTCTCTTGATGTTGATTCTTTGAAACTTAGATCTATTCCACCTAAGCATGATGTCAATTAGTCTCTCAAAGCCACGAGAATTTCCATTGATGAGTGCAAAGAAAGAACTGGTAGGATGCGTGCTAAGAAAGATGCCTTTATAAGAGTGTGTTCTTCTAGTTGCTATGAAAATAATGATGAAGATCTAAAAGTTATTGATGTGTCCCCTATTAAATATTTGTTTTGCAATATGAATATTAATAATGATGGGACTGAATATGATCCACCTTTACCTAGAAGGCGTTCCAAGAATTCGGAATTTGTTGATCTTGATGCTAAAATTGATAAAAGTGGGATTGAAGAAATTAAAACCCTAGATGTTGCTAAACCCACTATTATGGATTTCAAGGAATTTAACTATGAAAATTTCTCTTTGATTGATTGTATTTCCTTGTTGCAATCCATGCTAAATTATCCTCATGCTTATAGTCAAAGTAAAGCGTTTACTAAACATATCGTTGATGCCTTGATGCAATCTTATGAAGAAAAACTTGAATTGGAAGTTTCTATCCCTAGAAAGCTTTATGATGAGTGGGAACCAACTATTAAAATTAAAATTGAAGATCATTAATGCTATGCTCTATGTGATTTGGGTGCTAGTGTTTCCACGATTCCAAAGACTTTGTGTGATTTGTTAGGTTTCCGTGATTTTGATGATTCCTCTTTAAACTTGCACCTTGCGGATTCCACTATTAAGAAACCTATGGGAAGAACTAATGATGCTCTTATTGTTGCAAACAGGAATTATGTACCCATAGATTTTATTATTCTTAACATAGATTGCAATCCATCATGTCCTACTATTCTTGGTAGACCTTTCCTTAGAATGATTGGTGCAATTATTGATATGAAGGAAGGAAATATTATATTCCAATTTCCATTAAGGAAACGCATGAAACACTTTCCTAGAAATAAAATTAAATTACCTTATGAATCTATTATGAGAGCCACTTACGGATTGCCTACCAAAGATGGCAACACCTAGATCTATCCTTGCTTGTTATGCCTAGCTAGGGGCGTTAAACGATAGCGCTTGTTGGGAGGCAACACAATTTTATTTTTATTCCTTGATTTTTGATCCTCTTTAGTAATAAATAATTTATCTAGCCTCTGTTTTGGTTGTGTTTTTTGTGTTTAATTAGTGTTTGTGCCAAGTAGAACCGTTGGGAAGACTTGGGGAAAGTCTTGTTACACTTGCTGTAAAAAACAGAAACTTTAGCGCTCACGAGAACTGCTGTAATTTTTATTTTGAAAGTGCTATTTAGTTAATTCTTTTGCAGATGATTAATAGATAAATTTCTCACGTCCAGCAATTTATTTTAGAATTTTTCAGGTTCCATATTTTGCGTTAGCTACAGATTACTAGAGACTGTTCTGTTTTTGACAGATTCGGTTTTTCGTGTGTTGTTTGCTTATTTTGATGAATCTATGGATAGTAAAATAGTTTATAAAACATAGAGAAGTTGGAATACAGTAGGTTTAACACCAATATAAATAAATAATGAGTTCATTATAGTATCTTGAAGTGGTGTTTTGTTTTCTTTCGCTAACGGAGCTCACGAGATTCTCTACTTTAAGTTTTGTGTTGTGAAGTTTTCAAGTTTTGGGTAAAGATTTGATGGATTATGGAACAAGGAGTGGCAAGAGCCTAAGATTGGGGATGCCCATGGCACCCCCAAGATAATCTAAGGACACCTAAAAGCCAAAGCTTGGGGATGCCGCGGAAGGCATCCCCTCTTTCGTCTACTTCTATCGGTAACTTTACTTGGAGCTATATTTTTATTCGCCACATGATATGTGTTTTGCTTGGAGCGTCTTGTATGATTTGAGTCTTTACTTTTTAGTTTACCACAATCATCCTTGATGTACACACCTTTTGAGAGAGCCATACATGATTTGGAATTTGTTAGAATACTCTATGTGCTTCGCTTATATCTTTTGAGTTATGTAGTTTTGCTCTAGTACTTCACTTATATCTTTTAGAGCACGGTGGTGGATTTGTTTTATAGAAACTATTGATCTCGCATGCTTCACTTAGACTATTTTGAGAGTCTTAAATAGCATGGTAATTTGTTTAAAATCCTAATATGCTTGGTATACAAGATTAATAATAAAACTTTCTTATGAGTGTGTTGAATACTATGAGAAGTTTGATGCTTGATAATTGTTTTGAGATATAAAGATGGTGATATTAAAGTTGTGCTAGTTGAGTTGTTGTGAATTTGAGAAATACTTGTGTTAAAGTTTGTGATTCCCGTAGCATGCACGTATGGTGAACCGTTATGTGATGAAGTCGGAGCATGATTTATTTTTTGATTGTCTTCCTTATGAGTGGCGGTCGGGGACGAGCGATGGTCTTTTCCTACCAATCTATCCCCCTAGGAGCATGCGCATAATACTTTGCTTTGATAACTTGTAGATTTTTGCAATAAGTATATGAGTTCTTTATGACTAATGTTGAGTCCATGGATTATACGCACTTTTCTCACCCTTCCACCTTTGCTAGCCTCTCTAATACCTCGCACCTTTTGCCGGTATCATACACCCACCATATACCTTCCTCAAAACAGCCACCATACCTACCTATTATGGCATTTCCATAGCCATTCCGAGATATATTGCCATGCAACTTTCCACCGTTCCGTTTATTATGACACACTCCACCATTGTCATATTGCTTAGCATGATCATGTAGTTGACATCATATTTGTGGCAAAGCCACCATTCATAATTCTTTCATATGTGTCACTCTTGATTCATTGCATATCCCGGTACACCGCCGGAGGCATTCATATAGAGCCATATTTTGTTCTAAGTATTGAGTTGTAATTTTTGAGTTGTAAGAAAAATAAAAGTGTGATGATCATCATTATTAGAGCATTGCCTCAGTGAGGAAAGGATGATGGAGACTATGATTCCCCCACAAGTCGGGATGAGACTCCGGACAAAAAATAAAAAAAGAGAAAGAAAAGAGGCCATAAAAACAGAGAAAGAGAAAAGGCCCAATAAAAATGAGAGAAAAAGAGAGAAGGGACAATGTTACTATCCTTTTACCACACTTGTGATTCAAAGTAGCACCATGATATTCATGGTAGAGAGTCTCCTATGTTATCACTTTCATATACTAGTGGGAATTTTTCGTTATAGAACTTGGCTTGTATATGCCAATGATGGGCTTCCTCAAAATTCCCTAGGTCTTCATGAGCAAGCAAGTTGGATGCATACCCACTTAGTTTCTTTTTGAGCTTTCATATACTTATAGATCTAGTGCATCCGTTGCATGGCAATCCCTACTCACTCACATTGATATCTATTGATGGCCACCTCCATAGCCCGTTGATACGCCTAGTTGATGTGAGACTATCTTCTCCCTTTTTGTCTTCTCCACAACCACCATTCTATTCCACCTATAGTGCAATGTCCATGGCTCATGCTCATGTATTGCGTGAAGATTGAATTTTTTTTGAGAATGTCAAAAGTATGAAACAATTGCTTGGCTTGTCATCGGGGTTGTGCATGATTTAAATATTTTGTGTGGTGAAGATGGAGCATAGCCAGACTATATGATTGTGTAGGGATAACTTTATTTGGCCATGCTATTTTGAGAAGACATGATTGCTTTGTTAGTATGCTTGAAGTATTATTATTTTTATGTCAATATTAAACTTTTGTCTTGAATCTTTCGGATCTGAATATTCATACCACAATTAAGAAGAATTACATTAAAATTATGCCAAGTAGCACTCCGCATCAAAAATTCTGTTTTTATCATTTACCTACTCAAGGACGAGCAGGAATTAAGCTTGGGGATGCTTGATACGTCTCCAACGTATCTATAATTTTTGATTGCTCCATGCTATATTATCTACTATTTTGGACATTATTGGGCTTTATTTTCCACTTCTGTATTATTTTTGGGACTAACCTATTAACCGGAGGCCCAGCCCAGAATTGTTGTTTTTTGCCTGTTTTAGGGTTTCGAAGAAAAGGAATATCAAACGGAGTCCAAACGGAATGAAACCATTGGGAACGTGATTTTCTCAACGAACAAGACCCGGGAGACTTGGACCCTACGTCAAGACACAAAAGAGGAGGCCACGAGGTAGGGGGCGCTCCTACACCCCCCC
>NC_057794.1:126090707-126115942 GCF_018294505.1 Triticum aestivum
CAGGCGCGCCCTCCACCCTCGTGGGCCCCCTGTTGCTCCACCGATGTACTCCTTCCTCCTATATATACCTACGTACCCCCAAACGATTAGATACAGAGCCAAAAGCCTAATTCCACCGCCGCAACTTTCTGTATCCACGAGATCCCATCTTGGGGCCTGTTCCGGAGCTCCGCCGGAGGGGGCATCGATCACGGAGGGCTTCTACATCAACACCATAGCCCCTCCGATGAAGTGTGAGTAGTTTACCTCAGACCTACGGGTCCATAGTTATTAGCTAGATGACTTCTTCTCTCTTTTTGGATCTCAATACAATGTTCTCCCCCTCTCTTATGGAGAACTATTCGATGTAATCTTCTTTTTGTGGTGTGTTTGTTGAGATTAATGAATTGTGGGTTTATGATCAAGTCTATCTATGAATAATATTTGAATCTTCTCTGAATTCTTTTATGTATGATTGGTTATCTTTGCAAGTCTCTTTGAATTATCAGTTTGGTTTGGCCTACTAGATTGATCTTTCTTGCAATGGGAGAAGTGCTTAGCTTTGGGTTCAATCTTGCGGTGTCCTTTCCCAGTGACAGTAGGGGCAGCAAGGCACGTACTGTATTGTTGCCATCGAGGATAACAAGATGGGGTTTTCATCATATTGCATGAGTTTATCCCTCTACATCATGTCATCTTGCTTAAGGCATTACTCTGTTTTTAACTTAATACTCAAGATGCATGCTGGATAGCGGTCGATGAGTGGAGTAATAGTAGTAGATGCAGGCAGGAGTCGGTCTACTTGTCTCGGACGTGATGCCTATATACATGATCATACCTAGATATTCTCATAATTATGCTCAATTCTGTCAATTGCTCAACATTAATTTGTTCACCCACCGTAGAATACTTATGCTCTCGAGAGAAGCCACTGGTGAAACCTATGGCCCCCGGGTCTATCTTTATCATATTAATCTCCTACTACTTAGTTATTTCCTTTGCTTTTTACTTTGCCTTTATTTTACTTTGTATCTTTATCACAAAAATACCAAAAAAATTATCTTATCATATCTATCAGATCTCACTCTCGTAAGTGGCCGTGTAGGGATTGACAACCCCTATTCGCATTGGTTGCGAGGATTTATTTGTTTTGTGAAAGCACGAGGGACTCGCGCGTAGCCTCCTACTGGATTGATACCTTGGTTCTCAAAAACTGAGGGAAATACTTACGCTACTTTGTTGCATCATCCCTTCCTCTTCGGGGAAAACCAACGCAGTGCTCAAGAGGTAGCAGGGATCTCGTGGATACAGAAAGTTGTGGCAGTGGAATTAGGGTTTTGGCTCCGTATCTGATCGTTTGGGGGTATGTAGGTATATATAGGAGGAAGGAGTACATCGGTGGAGCAACAGGGGGCCCACAAGGGTGGAGGGCACGCCTAGGGGGTAGGCACGCCCCCCTTCCTTGTGGCCTCCTCTTTTGTGTCTTTACGTAGGGTCCAAGTCTCCTGGGTCTTGTTCGTTGAGAAAATCACGTTCCCGAAGGTTTCATTCTGTTTGGACTCCGTTTGATATTCCTTTTCTTCGAAACCCTAAAACAGGCAAAAAACAGCAATTCTGGGTTGGGCCTCCGGTTAGTTGGTTAGTCCCAAAAATAATATAAAAGTGGATAATAAAGCCCAATAATTTCCAAAACAATAGATAATATAGCAAGCAATCAAAAATTATAGATACGTTGGAGACGTATCACCTATTGATGATAGTTTTCCTGATGAGCAGTTAGTTGCAATAAATGTTTCTCATAGTACTCCTTGGTATGCTGACTATGCTAATTACACTGTTGCTAATTATTTACCACCTAGCTTTACATATCAACAAAGAAAAATTCTTCTATGATTTAAGACATTACTTTTGGGATGACCCACATCTTTATAAAGGAGTAGATGGTATTATTAGACATTGTGTACCTGAGCATGAACAGGGACAAATCCTATGAAAATGTCACTCTGAAGCTTATGGAGGACATCATGCTAGAGATAGAACTGCTCATAAGGTATTGCAGTCTGGATTTTATTGGCCTACTCTCTTCAGGGATGCACGTAAGTTTGTCTTAACTTGTGATGAATGCCAAATAATAGGTAATATTGGTAAGCGTCAAGAAATTCCTCTGAATTATTCACTCATTGTGGAACCATTTGATGTTTGGGGATTTGATTACATGGGACCTTTTCCTTCCTCTAACGGGTATACACATATTTTGGTTGTTGATGATTATGTTACTAAATGGGTAGAAGTTATTCCAACCAGTAGTGCTGATCACAACACCTCTATTAAAATTCTTAAGGAAATTATTTTCCCAAGGTTTGGAGTCCCTAGATATTTAATGACTGATGGTGGTTCACACTTTATTCATGGTGCTTTCCATAAAATGCTTGCCAAGTATGATGTTAACCATAGAATTGCATCACCATATCATCCTCAGTCTAGTGGTCAAGTTGAAGTTAGCAATAGAGAAATAAAATTAATTTTGCAAAAGACTATTAATAGGTCCAGGAAGAATTGGTCTAAGAAATTAGATGATGCACTTTGGGCTTCTAGAACAGCATATAAAAATCCTATGGGTATGTCTCCTTATAAAATGGTTTATGGAAAAGTTTGTCATTTGCCTCTTGAGTTAGAACATAAAGCATTTTGGGCAATCAAAGAACTCAATTATGATTTCAAACTTGTTGGTGAAAATAGGTTATTTGATATTAGCTCTCTAGATGAATGGAGAACCCAAGCTTATGAAAATGCAAAATTATTCAAAGAAAAAGTTAAAAAATGGCATGACAAAAGAATCCAAAAGCGTGAGTTTAAAGTCGGAGAGTATGTTCTTTTGTACAACTCTCGTTTCAGATGCTTTGCAGGAAAACTCCTCTCAAAATGGGAAGGCCCATATGTCATCGAGGAGGTTTACCGGTCTGGAGCCATCAAAATAAATAATTCCGAAGGTACAAACCCGAAGGTTGTCAATGGGCAACGAATAAAGCATTGTACCTCAGGTACACCTATTAATGTTGAAAGTAATATTATCCAAACTTTGACACCGGAAGAACACATAAAAGAGTCCTTCTGAAACACTCCAGAATCGGGAAAATAAGGAGGTACATCGTACGGTAAGTAAATGGACTCCGAAAAATCCGCAAAAATATTTTTTATCAGTTTTGGAATACTTGAGAATTTTGGAAATAAGTAAACTTCCAGGAAGCGTCCCCTGGTGGGCATAAGACACCAGGGCGCGCCAGGCTTGGCTAGCGTGCCCAGCTGGGTTGTGCCCACCTGGGACACCTTCCACACTCCGTTTTTATATCATATACTTGTCCTCCAAGATAAAAAAATCTATATATACTTCTCGAACTTGTTAATCATTGTATCGCGAAGAAATCTTCTCTTCTCTTTTCTTCCTGTTTCCTGCACAGTTATGAAAATATGTCGTCCCAAGACTCTGACAGTGAGAGATATGTCTCACATCTCATTGCTGACCCAAAGACCTATGGGGACCTATCTCCTTATGGTCGAACTACGGATGACGAGGAGGATGCTCACGGGATGAGGGTTGATGATTCAAGCTTGGAGGAGCAGGATGTTCCTCTACCTCTACATGGGGATATGCACATAGAGTACAAGAAGTCCAGTCTCCCTAAGAGCTCTAACCGGTCTAATAACCGATCTATTCCTTCTCGTTTTCGGTAGAAAAGCAAAGGAGATTTATGTGACAAGATCTTGAAGCTCGAGTTGGAGGTCGATGATTTAAAAGAGGAAATTGCTCTCCTCAACTACAATATGAAAAAGTTGAAGGCACAATTTTCATCACCACCATCATCTTCTTCACCACCAAAGAAGAACTGAGTATCGGGTATGGGCACTCCCCTTGGATTCCGCCAAGATTGGGGAGATGCCCCGATATTGTATCATCCCACTATCTTTTTGCTTTTACTTACTTTAGTTCGATCCTTTGCTTTAGATGAATAAAAGTTTAGTTCGGTCCTTTCTTCTTTGAGAGTTTCCTTAGTGTTCTATCCTTGTAATTGTGTGCAAGTTATATAATAAAGTTTAGTTTGAGTTTTTTGCTTTCTTTACTTTCATGTTGCAAATAAAAGAAAATAAAGAAAGGAAATAAATAAAAGAAAGGAAAGAAATAATGAAAAGATTATATACTAATCCTATGGTAGGTGATGGCACCACATAATGAAAAGTATAAGTAGAAATTTTTTATTAGAGATTGACAAACATAGCATTAGTCAATGATACAACTCATGAAAGAATTAATAAGGGAAGAGAAGATTCACATATAAATATACTATCCTAGAAACCTTTTGTGATTGTGAGCCCTCATCAAAATATTATATGCCAAAATTGTTGACGTTGGACAAGGAAGACAACTTAATGATTTATGCTTGTTCATATTCACATAGAAGTCATATTGTCATGGATCCTTTAACATGTGGTGCTTGCCCCCTATCTTTGCTAGCCAAAAATTCTGCACTAAGTAGAGATACTGCTTGTGCATCCAAAAACCCTTAAACCCAAATCCTATTTTCAAGTGTCCACCATACCTACCTAGGGATTGAGCAAGATCCCTCAAGTAAGTTGTCATCGGTGCAAAAAGGAAATAAAAATTGCTTCTAAAAGTGTGAGATCATTTAGTGTAAGAGAAAATTGAGCGTTGCACGAACTTGTGATGGTTAAGAATAAAAGCGACAGACTGCATAATAAACATCGCTATCACAAGGGGAAATGCAACGTGACATTCTTTTACACTAAGGGATTGAGCATACAAACAAATAAGTGCATGGTAACCTCTGCTTGCCTCTGCGAAGGGACTATCTTTTAATTTTATGCAATAGTCAAAGTTTTTCTCTCTATTCCTTTTATTTTTCTCCTTTGGAAAGCATCATGTGGTGAGGAAAGATCTAGGCACATATGTCCAGTTGAATATGGGTGGCAAGAGTTATTATTGTTGACATCACCCTTGAGGTGAGTACGTTGGGAGGTGAAACCATAAGCCCCTATCTTTCTATGTGTCCGGTAGAAATGTTTTGCTCATGAGTACGACGTGAGTGTTAGCAATCATAGAAGACTATATGATGGTTGAGTATGTGGACTTGCCTAAAGGCTTCGACACGTGACCCTTCCTGAAAAGATGATGAATTGTAGTTGCAAAGTTGACTGAGAACATAGTTTGTTGGTTCCTAATAGAGTTTTTGCTTTATACTTCAATTGTGTGATGAACTATTACTTATTCATGAGAAGTATATGATAAAAACTTCTATGATAAAAGTCCTATGCTCAATTTTGTTGCTGTTATAATAATCAACATGATGCTTCTATGTCCGTATTTTGTTTTTATCGACACCTCTCTCTCTCAAAGCATGTGGACATGTTTTTTTCGATTTCGGTTTCTCTTGAGGACAAGCGAGGTCTAAGCTTGGGGGAGTTGATACGTCCATTTTGCATCACGTTTTCTTACTGTTATTTATAATGTTTTTATCCATAATAATCCTTTTTCGAGTAATTCTAATGCCTATTCTCTCATAATTTGCAAGGTACACACCGAGAGGGAGAATTCCAGCAGCTGGAAATCTGGACCTGGAAAAGCTACGTCAGGCTACCTATTATGCACAACTCCAAAAAAGTTGAAACTTCACGAGGATTTTTTATAGAATATATAAGAATTATTGGAGCCAATAAGTACCAAAGGGGGCCCACCAGGTGGGCACAACCCACCTGGGCGCGCCAGGGAGCCCAGGCGCACCCAGGTGAATTGTGCTCCCCTCGGCCCACCTCCGGTGCCCATCTTTTGGTATATAATTCATTTTGACCTAGAAAAAATAAGGGGAGGACTTTTGGGACGAAGCGTCGCCGCCTCGAGGCAGAACTTGGGCAGGAGCACTTTTGCCCTCCGGCGGAGCGATTCCGCCGGGGGAACTTCCCTCCAGGAGGGGAAAATCATCGTCATCATCATCACCAACAACTCTCCCATCTTGGGGAGGGAAATCTCCATCAACATCTTCAACAGCACCATCTCCTCTCAAAACCTAGTTCATCTCTTGTGTTCAATCTTGTTACCGGAACTATAGATTGGTACTTGTGGGTGACTAGTAGTGTTGATTACATCTTGTAGTTGATTACTATATGGTTTATTTGGTGGAAGATTATATGTTCAGATCCAATATGCTATTTAATACCCCTCTGATCATGAGCATGTTTATCATTTGTGAGTAGTTACCTTTGTTCTTGAGGTCACGGGAGAAATCATGTTGCAAGTAATCATGTGAATTTGATATGTGTCCGATATTTTGATAGTATGTATGTTGTGATTCCCTTAGTGGTGTCATGTGAACGTCGACTACATGACACTTCACCATATTTTGGGCCAAAGGGAATGCATTGTGGAGTAGCAATTAGATGATGGTTTGCGAGAGTGATAGAAACTTAAACCCCAATTTATGCGCTATTCCGTAAGGGACCGATTGGATCCAAAAGTTTAATGCTATGGTTAGAATTTATTCTTAATACCTTTCTCGTAGTTGCGGATGCTTGCAGGAGAGTTAATCATAAGTAGGAGGTTTGTTCAAGTAAGAACAACACCTAAGCACCGGTCCACCCACATATCAAATTACCAAAGTAGCGAACATGAATTAAACCAACATGATGAAAGTGACTAGATGAAATTCCCGTGTACCCTCAAGAATGCTTTGCTTATCATAAGAGACCGTTCTGGCCTGTCCTTCGCCTCAAAAGGATTGGGATACCTTGCTACACTTTTTTTACTACTATCGTTACTTTCTCGTTACAAATTATCTTGCTATCAAACTACTCTACTACTTATAATTTCAGCACTTGCAGACATTACCTTACTGAAAACTACTTGTCATTTCCTTCTGCTCCTCATTGGGTTCAACACTCTTACTTATCGAAAAGAGATACAATTCATGCCCTATACTTATGGGTCATCAAGGCTATTTTCTAGCGCCGTTGCCGGGGAGTGAAGCGCCTTTGGTAAGTGGAATTTGGTAAGGAAACATTTATATAGTGTGCTGAAATTTATTGTCACTTGTTACTATGGAAAACAATCCTTTGAGGGGTTTGTTCGGGGTATCTTCACATCATACGGAACCACAATTAATTACCCCTCAACCTACTGCACCTATTGAAAAATATTGAATATGAAATTCCTTCGGGTATGATAGAACAACTGCTAGCTAATCCTTATGCAGGAGATGGAACCGAACATCCTAATATGCACTTGATATATGTAGAACAAATTTGTGGATTGTTTAAGCTTGCAGGTTTACCCGGAGATGAAATTATGAGAAAGGTTTTACCTTTATCTTTGAAGGGAAAAATCATTGTCATGGTATAGGCTATGCGATGATATTGGATCTTGGAATCGGAATCGTTTAAAATCGGAGTTCCACCAAAATTTTTATCCGATGCATACAGTTCATTGTGATCGGAATTATATATATAATTTCTGGCCTCGTGAAGGAGAAAGTATCGCTCTAGCTTGGGGGAGGCTTAAGTCAACGTTATATTCATGCCCCAATCATGAGCCCTCAAGAGAAATTATTATCCAGAATTTTTATGCTCAGCTTTCTCGTAATGATCAAACCATGCTTGATACTTCTTGTGCGGGTTCTTTTATGAAGAAGACTATTGATTTCCAGTGGGATCTTTTGGAAAGAATTAAACGCAACTCTGAAGATTGGGAACTCGATGAAGGTAAAGAGTTAGGTATTAAACTTAAGTATGATTGTGTTAGATCTTTTATGGATACCTATGCTTTTCAAAAGTTTAGCACTAAATATGGACTTGACTCTGAGATAGTAGCCTCCTTTTGTCAATCATTTGCTACTCATGTTGAACTCCCTAATTAGAAGTGGTTTAAATATCACCCACCTATTAAATAAGAAATTAAAGAATCGGTACCAATTAAAGAAGAAATTATGCTTTATAATGTTGATCCAGTTGTTCATTCTGCTTATATTGAGAAACCGCATTTCCCTGTTAGGATAAAGGAACATGCTAAAGTAAGTAATGTTAAGTTAACAGTTTGGTCCAACAATTGCTTCATTTTGTAGTACTGTTCTCAAGCATTCTTGGTTTCGCTAATTGTCTTATCTTCTAGTATATGTTCTATTCTGAAATGTCGTGCTCAGTTAACTGTTTTGGTTCATTTGTTCTGTTGTCTAGTTAACAGTTTGGTTCAATTCTGCAATTTGATTTTTATTGGTTGTGTGTACAATTTTGTATTGGTATGCATGTGAGAAATAAATCGAATTTGGCTATACTCAATACATATTCTACTGATAGTATGGAAACTCTTAGTTAACCTGATCAAGATCTTCCTTATATGTGTTGCAGGGAAACAATGAGAGGCACTGCAGTTTACCATCGAGATTTGCTCATGCATGGTCCTTTTGCTAATAGCACATTATTGTGCAGTTGCAGGAATCATTCTAATATTTAGGTTTCTTATAATTTGGTCTTGCACATGTAGGTCCTGTTGTCATAGGCTTAGACCCACTATTCAACCCATTTTGCATATGGGGAAATGAGATGTCCATGAATATCAGTCAAGTCAAGAAACTCAAAAAGATTGTTATCATAAAGAAACTTGCGACGAATAACAGCAAGATCTTTGTTTGCACAATGAAGAAGACATCATCAACTATAGGATGGTTGTCGGTGTCAAAATCGGCGGAGCTCTTGTAGGGGGTCCCGAACTATGCATCTAAGGCGGATGGTAACAGGAGGCAGGGGACATGATGTTTTACCCAGGTTCGGGCCCTCTTGATAGAGGTAAAACCCTACGTCATGCTTGATTGTTCTTGATGATATTAGTATTACAAGAGTAGATCTACCATGAGATCAGAGAGGCTAAACCCTAGAAGCTAGCCTATGGTATCATTGTATGTTGTCCTACGGACTAAAACCCTCCGGTTTATATAGACACCAGAGGAGGCTAGGGTCATACAAGGTCGGTTACAAAGGAGGAGATATGCATATCCGTATTGCCTAGCTTGCCTTCCATGCCAAGTAGAATCCCATTCGGACACGGGACGAAGTCTTCAATCGCGTATCTTCACGGTCCAACAGTCCGGCCAAAGGATATAGTCCGGCTGTCCGGAGACCCCTTAATCCAGGACTCCCTCAGTAGCCCCTGAACCAGGCTTCAATGACGACGAGTCCGGCGCGCAGTGTTGTCTTCGGCATTGCAAGGCGGGTTCCTCCTCCGAATACACCACGGAAGAGTTTGAATACAAGGATAGTGTCCGACCCTGCAAAATAAGTTTCACACACCACCGTAGAGAGAATAATATTTCCACAAATCTAATATGCTGACATGTTTTGATAGCATGACATCACGCCATGGCCCGGTCATTATTTGAACCGTTTTTCTTTAACCAGCCCCGCACATAATGCGAGGCAGTTTCTTGACACGTCTTGTCAAAGCAGAGATCGTGTTCCCCTTATCACGGGATTCTCATCAATACAAACATGGGTAACCCAACCGTGCCTATTGGTATGACTCCTAGATCTTAGGTAAGTCTCAAACGGCCACGAGGGGGACGCCTAATATTCACCCTCTTTATAAAGGGATATGGCTTTTTCTTTTTTTCCTCCCGCACTCAATCGAATCATTCCCCCGCCTCGAGTTCTAACACCCAAAGCTCAGGTTAGGCGCTTCGGACCTTCAGTCATGTCCGGATCCAGCCTTCAAGGCCGGTGGATGCCTTCCTCAATCATAGAGGAGGACATCAAGAAGTTAAGGGAGGCCAGATATCTGACCGCTGAAATTTCGCATAGGCTGCCCGCCCGAGGGCAGGTCGTCCGTACCCCCGAACCCAACGAGAGCATCATGTTCGTCTCCCACTTCCTCCGAGGACTAGGCCTCACTCTGGATCCCTTTGTTAGGGGTCTTATGTTCTATTATGGGCTGGATTTTCATGATCTGGCCCCGGATTCCCTTCTTCACATCTCGTCATTCATTGTCGTATGTGAGGCCTTCCTCCGCATTACCCCTCACTTCGGCATGTGGCTCAAGACCTTTGATGTGAAGCCTAATATGGTCGAGGGGCAGTATGCAGCATGCGGAGGTGCGGAGGTGCTTTAATAAGCAAAATTGTTGATGCTCCATGGCCAAAGGGTTCTTTTCCAGAGGTTCCCGGATTGTGGCAGCGGGAGTGGTTCTACGTCACAGCTCCCCAGAGTGCCAAATGGGTAGCTGCCCCCACCTTTCGCTCAGGCCCCCCACCACAACTGATGTCATGGATCAGTAGGGGGCTGAGCTGGGGTCCAGCCAAGGACGTGCCAATACTGCAGAGCCGTATCCGAGATCTCTTCGAGGGAGATTTCAGTCCGGTTATGGTAATGCAAGTTATGCTGGTTCGTCGAGTCCAGCCTTGCAAACGCCGACCCCTCCATATGTGGGAATTCAACCCAGAAGGACCGCGCGCTATTCAGCATTTCTTCAGCATGACGCACGAGGAGATGTACAAAACATTCTTCGGACCTCAAATAGAGTGTCCGGACACCATCGAGGACGTGGGCCTAAGCTGCAACCGCCCCGCTGCCCAAGTAAGTAATCCCATGGCCGAACACACTGTCCTTTTATTTATCATGACATTATTCTGAAGAATCGCTCTTTGACCAGGACTGGATAACAAAGGCGAAGCTGATCCGGTGTTCAGCTCCCCTTCCTGAGGGGTTGGACAATCTGGTGCTGGAAAAGATGCTCGAGCCAGCACCTTGTCTAGTGCCCTCAAAGGAAGATGAAGGGGGGAATAAAGAGGGCGAAAGCGGGCCCCCATCGCTATCTATTCCAATCGAGGGAATGAGCGCCTCCGCGGGGGAGGATAACCAAGGGGAAGAATCTGGCATTCTTTCTCCCCGGGGAAGGAAGAGGACTACCTCTGAAGATCCGGAAACTAAGGTTTCCAAACGGGAGAAGAAATCTCCGCCAGAGGGTACTGCCTCGGAGGGTATTCTGGCCGCACAATGTCCGCGCGGGGATCAGCCCTCTACCGAGCTGTAAGTAATCGAAAAGTACTTAATAGTGAAGATATCCTATCTTACTTCCGAAGACAATAATCGATGCTTATAAATTGTAGTCCGGATCGCAGCCCTTCTCGACAGAGTTCATCTTCGGGGGATCTTCTTCTGGAGATGATGGAGAGCGAAACGCCTCCCCTGGACTCCCCAACTCAAGAAGCGAGCGACCTTGAAGTGTCGTCGCGAAGGGTATCTTTGGATCCACTAGGGCCAGAGGATAACCCTTTGGCTGCCCGGCATCCCCAGTATCCGGCTCCTGAGGGGAGCGACAGCAAGGGTCTGTACAGTGTGCGGTCGGACGCGCTGAAGGATCTTCTGGGGCAAGCTGTCGTCTCGGAAGCGCGTTGTACGCTAATGGGTACGGTAATTGAAAGGATTTCATCCGCTGAAAGCGGTTTGCACGAAGCTTCTATGAGTCTGCTGAAAGGCTTCGAGGTACGTGAAACAATATATGCCTTTAACAGTACCGCATACGTTAGGTATGCCCATGTAGATAGTAGCCCCTGAGACTCTGGTTGTCGTCGGGAACGGCGGCAAACAGCAGATCATAGTCCCAGGTAATAACCATATTGCCTTTATGTGCAGGTGGTTGAAGCTCCGGTGGTTAGCCGGACTGATGGTTTTGCCGAACTAAAGCGGCAACTGGATGCGGCAGATGCTGACATCGTGCTTGTCAACAAGCGGCTTGACGAGGCACAGGGTGAGTGATTTTTCTGGTGATCGTCACGTAATAAGAGCAACATAATGCTAGTATCGTTAATATGTTGTGACTACAGATGGAGCTGCCATCGTGGAGACCCTTCGGGCGGAGCTTGCCCGAGCCAAGGAGCAAGCAAGGAGTAGCAATGCGGCCGCTTTAAACGCGGCCGAAGAGTTAAGGGCCGAATAGGCCGCTTATTGCGAGAGCAAGGAAAAAATAGCCAAGATGGTTGTAGAGTTAAAAGATGCTGCTCACCGTTACCGGCTTCTTGAAGAAGAAGACCGGGCGAAGGCGACGGACCTGGAGAAGGCCCGGGTGGCCGCCAAGGAAGCCCGCTCCAAAATTAGAGCGACGAAGGAGGAGCTGAATCAAGCTGCAGATATCGTGTCTGGGAAGCCCTTCTTGTTGCGGACTAAGTTCGGAGATCCGAAATATGCTCCTCTGGACCGGCTATGGAGTTATGCGGACGCGTACATGGATTTGGCTGTAAGTGCTGCTGACACAGTCGAGTACTTCAAGGATCAGAGAGGTCCCGAAGTGGAAAAGCTGTTTTGGTCACAGTTTCACGCTCCAGTCCGTCCGCTGCTGCTGAATGAGCGATTGACCGGTTGGGCCGAGCTCCATAGGTTGTCCGGACTTGCCATGAGGTCCTTTGTGGGTCACCTGTGGCCGAGAGGGCCAAGGCCGAGTAGCTATTTTAGCTTAGTGCAACAATTCCTTGAAGCTGTGCCATGCGTCGATGCTGTAAAGAGATCAGCGTGCATAGAAGGTGCGCGGATGGCCCTTGCCCGTGTCAAAACATAATGGGCGGAGATGGAGGCCACCACGTTGTGGCACAGGGTTCGGCCATAGGCCGAGTTGCTGCCGAGCACTACTTTGAAGAAGTCCTTGAAGGTGCTCGTTCGATAGAGGCTCGGTGCTCGAAGAATATTATTTTCCAGTGACATGTCGTCCCATTGTACAAACAATGTTTTTTTGAATTAATCGAGGCTGTATTTATACTTTTGCCCGAAAGTACTATGATGCCTCTTGTGCGGTTGTTTATGTATATATGTATATAACCTGAAAGTTTGTAGTCGTCGGCTTCCGCCCCCACGCATATAATGCGGGGGTATTCGCAAAAGATGCATATCCACACTTGATCCAACGTCTTGGTCCGTTAAGGAGGTGATAGCGTAGCAAACGAGGCAATCAGACTATATTGCTTTAACACTTTCACTTAGCCATAGGAGTTTGACAGTGGGGCTACTATATAGCCCCTGGTACTTCTGCGCTTGTCTGAATATGGTGCGCGTACGTACATGACTGGGATACGGCCCTTCGTTAATGCGGAGGAATCCCAGAGATTCTGATTAGTCATCAAGTGGTTGACCAGTCTCCCGCTATATCATGACAGTCAGTTTTCGGCTTTCTCTACTGAGGTGCTCATCCGGATGAACCAGGGCACAATCGCAGTAGTTCTCCTAGTGCTACCTTAGCCGATATAACGGAACGTAAGGTACCAAAACATGAGAGCCGGGCAAACCCAACATTTGACCAAAGACATGATTCGGAACTGATGCATATCGGGCCAAACTCGCGACGCCGAACACTCCCTAAGGTGTTTGGTCTTTATAACATATACCGGGCTAAACAATGCCCTTTATAAGAAACCCCATGTGTCTGGGTACGTGCAAAATCCTGGCGTGGCCACATGCCAATAACATCGGCATCCTTCTCGGTTGTGTGGAGTATCCGGAGGATGTGAGCAACAAGAGACAGTAAAAAAGGTTTACGCAGGGCCTTAATCTAAAAAGAAACCTTTGGACGGGTCCCTGCTGCACGTCTGCGCCTGTGTCTCCGTTGTGCCATGTCCTGGACGGGTGTAGCACGATTGTAACCTGCAAAAGGAAAGAACTTAGGTGAAAGTTGTCGTGCCAAAAAGAATAATGAATTATCAAAATTCCAGAGAAGCTTAGTTGCACTACAAAAAATACACTTCCGTGGTGATACGTGTTTGTCACAGTAGGTCGCTTTTTTTGTCATGCATGTACATCCATGACAAATTTTTAATAGAATCAAGATAGTCATACCTGTGCTGTCGTAGAAGTGTTCCATGACATTACCAAAATTATCATCACGGAAGTGTCCACTTCCATGACGATAAATCGCGCGTCACAGAAGTGCTTTCGTCAAGGGTGACCGACACGTGGCATCCACCGTAACGGAACGCCGTTAAGCTATCGGGTCGGGTTTTGGATCCGATAACCCGTTAACAGCCCCAACCAATGGGGATTTTCCGCGTGTAAAATCAGCATTGGCTAGAGGAAACACGTGTTGGCTCATCGTCGGGACAGATGTCATCCACTCACTGGACAGAAGGCGTCTATGGTACGTCGACACGTGGCATGGCCCAACAAGTTTAAATGGGCCGGCCCAACTAAAGGCCCACAAGATTTTGCGGACCATAATGGGCTGGCCCAGCTAAAGGCCCACAAGATTTTGCGGACCATAATGGGCTGGCCCAGCTAAAGTCCCACAAGATTTTGCGGGCCATAATGGGCCGGCCCAGGTAAAGGCCCACAAAATTTTTGTGTGCCATAATGGGCCGGCCCAGGTAAAGGCCCACAAGATTCTTGCGGGTCATAATGGACCGGCCCAGCTAAAGGCCCACGAGATTTCGCCAACATTAATGGGTCAGCCCAGCTAAAGGCCCACGAGATTTCACCGACATTAATGGGCCGGCCCAACTATAGGCCCACAAGATTTTCAGGACCCTAGTAGGCCGGCCCATTAACTGGCTGCCATGTTTTGGGCCAAATGTCGGCCCATATTTGATCTGGTCCATTAATGGCCTGCCACGCTCCGGGCCTAATAGTGGCCCATATGAGATCCGGCCCGTTAAAAGCATACCATGTTCTGGGCCAAATTACGGCCCAGATCAGGTCCGGCCCTTTAAGAGGCTTCGGGCTCAATTATGGCCCATATCAGATTCGGCCAGTCAACTGGACACTATGCTTTTGGGTCCACTTGCTAAAGGCCCACTTAGTAATTTGGCCTGATATTAGTTTTGGCCTGTTAAGGGCCCGTTTAACATTTCGCCCCTATATTAATTTCGGCCTGTTAAAAGCCCGTCATATAGTTGGGCCTAACTACGGCCTGGTTTGCATCCGGCCTACTCGCAGCCGATATCCGATTGGGCCAAACAAGGACCTAGACAATTTTGGCCTGTTAAAAGCCCGTGATTTGATTCGCACAATCATGGGCCGGGGTTCATTTCGGGTTGCTGCGTAACTAGTAGGAATTAAGAACAAACCTACTCTATACAATAAAGAAATTATGACATAGTAACTAAGAATAAACCTACACTACACAATAAAGGATTTAAGGTATATTACATCCACTGGGCATCAAAGTTCGCCACCAGTGATCATAAAGTGCAACGAAGAAGCAGATTACAAAAACTGGGCACCATTGCAGCATAACAAAATAATACTAAACCGAGGCCGCTTCCAAGACAGTTCAAGAAAGGTTAGCCTTGCGGGGGAACTGCTGCGCAAGCTGCTGAGCAAGGCTGTGAGACCGGCCTAGCATGTCGGTCATAGCTTCCTGGTGTAGCTGTTTAGCGATGAGGTTCTCATTGGTGTTCTCCGCAATCTTTCTTAGAGATAGGACTTCAAGTCGAAGTTGAGTTGCAGAATGCCTTTCTGCTAGAACTTAGGACTGAAGAAGTCGAACTGATTCAGACAACGAATTCTATGAGCTTGTCTGACTGTTAGTCTCAAGTAACTTGAACACTGCATCAAGACAAGACTTTGGGGTTGTCTCGCTATCTTCAATATGTTTTGCCTTCTTTGCTGCAATATATGTTGGGTTTGTCTCACAGCCTTCAGCAGACTTGTGCATGCCATCAGGCATATCACCCTGAAACAAAGCAGAGAGATGGCAGGTTTTGCACGTGTATAAACAAAGATGATAATTGTTCTGTCAATTCTATCCAATTTCAAATTAGAAAATAAAGAGTATGTTCAAAATATCAATAGCATGATTTGGCATTGTTCATAATGCGGGGAGCTTCACCACACTACTGGATTACCATGTCAACATAACAAGCATAGATGAAGGGCAAAGAAAATCATTGTATCTATTTTGGATAATGTGCATGGCATGTTGTTCATATCATCAGCCACATCAGTCAGATAAAACAGGAGATGACAAGGTGCAAACGTGGGCTGCTTCACCACACACTGGATTATAGATCCACAAAAACAAGCATACATATAGGGAGTATTAAGTAATGTGCATGGTATGAATAAGGAATTTGGTTTTACAAGTAAAACTTAGAACTTATGGTTCTTACGAACATGCATTTTGGTAGAAACAGCAAACTAAACAACAGTAAACGCTAGGGAGTATGAGCAAATTAAACAGCAGTTGAGGATAAAGGCTTTAGAAGGACTGACTTACATTAATAGTTAACACCGGCTTTATAATGCCCTTCTCCATGGCAAGGGAAGGATAAATCAAGAATTTCAGCACAAAATCTTCTTCATAAGCATTGCCTCTACTCTACATTTTGTAGAGAGTAATTATAGATATGATAATACTGGAAGGGATAGAGGATAATGAAGATAAGATGCAGATTGATGCTACATAATCAACTACCAATCCCTGGAAGTACAAGCGTTATGGGACAAAATGTACTGACAAGAGCAATGGGCTACACTTCTGCACTGGCATTGTCTGTGTATTCTACTTGTTGGTAAGATTAAATATAGATCTGATCTTTTTTAGTAAATGGTGGGCAAGGGAGATAAGATGCAGAATGCTACAAAATGAACCAATCCCTCTTCCCATAATACAAGAGTGTTTTGAACACTGGTGTACTATACAAAACGTTCTTATATTATGGGACGGAGGGAGTAGCTGTTAATGTAAGTACAGTGATAGACCACGTTCAGTCCTTACAAGAGGACTGCAGAGCTAAACCTCTTCAAAAGCATTGGGTTGATTCTAAATTTATGTAAGAGTCCATATGGATCTTATAATGTCCACCAAATGGACGATTACGAGGCTAACATGTGTAGTGATGCTACATAATCAAACAGCTATGAAAGTAAGTATGGTAATACAGGGCAAGAGGTACTCACAAGAGCAATGCAGTGTGCAGTATAGTTGCGAGATTCTGTGGTCCCTTGAGAACGAATGTTCTTCTGCTAACAGTTTTCGTACAAGTGAGACATTAAGGCAAATGCAGAAATGTAGTTCAAATTGTGATATGATATCATAGACAGTACCTTACGCTACAGCCGAGACCAATGTGTAACAAGATTATTCCAGTCATCGTCGGATAAATGTAGCACCGGAGACTTTACAGAAATTTCATTCAGAGGCTTGCCATCGAAGTGCGCTTGCCTCAGGTAGGAACAATACTTCATCAACGAGTGCTTGAAAAGCGCAACCAACCCTTGCTCGTCATCACAATCTAGTTTGCGCCTCGCTTATTTAAAAGAATGAAATCTTGTGTCTTCTGTCAGCAGAAACATATGCAGTAATGACCATGAATAACATTAGTACATTACTTACGCATAAGTTGCGGAGGAAGACTGGAAATTGTTCTGTGTCTGCGGTATAATTTTTCCATGAAGGAAAGATGCGCACAAAGTTCATGACAACAACATAAGGTTCGCCTTCTAAACTGGGAAGAAATGGAACAGGGGTCCTATTTGCTGCAATTGGAGCTCTCTCTGGTTCGAAAAGGGATTTGGCAACTGGATTTGGTGTACTCTTTGCTGGAATGGGGGTTTTGCGTCGTACAGCTGGTGCTATGTCAACTGGCATAATCATATTGTTTGCTGCAGTTGGGGTCTGCTGAGTTGGGGCATCAGAAATGACCAGTGTAGTAGGGCTAGAGTCTGCTAGAGTTGGGGTATTTTGTGGGTCAGGTGATATTGCAACTACACCTAATGGGCTATTTGATTTATCAGGTGCCACTACCTTTTCCAAATACTTTGCTTGTGCTCCTCCACGATCAGCAATCGCCCTCTTCCTTTTGAACGTCTGATACACAAGAACAACATTTGAATGGATAAATATGGTATGATGATAGATGGAATATGTACTGAAAATGGATAGGCAGGGCGTATTCACATACACAATGTGTAAACTAAGCTAATGGCAGTTCAACAAAGTAGAAGCAATGCAAAGCATTAGTTGCAAGATATGTGCGAGCAATGTAACCTTGGAAAGTTAGAGCAAGTACCTTGATGGGTGAATAAGATAGGGCATCTTCCTTTGACTCCTCCACTAGGGAGCTACATTGACTTAGGTCTCCCTCTAGCTTAGAATCACTGTTAGGATCATATTCTGAGCATGAATCTGTAGGTGGAGAGTGTTTGCATTGCATTGCATCCAGACTTGATTTCAGTCCCTTAATGCCAAGTTTGACAGCCATGGCATTGTTCTGCTTTATTCTTTTCATGCACGCAAGCTCATAATCATTATGATGCTGTTCAGAATCTGAGATTCATGAAAACATAAAAAGTAGTCAGATTATCTATGGAATGCATTGCGGTTTCAACTCGGAGAGTGTCTCCCTATAAACCCCTGCATATGCAAAGTTCACCTCCCCAACCGTGCTGACCAGACCACACACAGAGATACACACCCGAGTAGCAAACATGCATTTTCGAAACTAATTTAGGAACATTTAGCTGACCAATTAAACAACTCTGTTTTAATAATATCAGATTCGTGTTTGAACAACTAAGCTTGTTTAGCTTGATGGGTGGAGCAGTGTTATTATGACACGAAGCATGTATTCTGATCGTATAGTGATCATAAAAGAGGGAAACTCTAAGCATATAATTTTAGCAAAAGAGGGTTTCCCCTTTGATTTCTATTAAAGAAACCACCACGGAACCAACATGATCAATTAAACCCTAAGCATGATCAATTAAACCGTATTATGGCTGTGCCATGGCAGATTTGAAGCTGCAAACCGGAGAAATGATATTTAGCATCCATTGTTTGCTTCGAACTAAGAACTAAATTCTAAGAGCTGAAAAGAAAGTAGAGTAACCAAGTTAAGATCTATTTTCTGGTTGAGATCAAAAAGTTGAGGAGATATGAAGTACCACCTCTCTTGCGGCGCCGTGTAGGCATCGGGGGTGCGATGGCTGTCGGTGGCATTGAAGCAGATCTGCGACGGTAGACGGGTGCATCGGGGGATAAGTCCCGTTGCGGTGGAAGAAGAGGTCGTGTGAGCGGCCCCGACAAAGAGGACGACGGCGCCGATGAAGCGAGAGGATGCGATGCAAGGCTATTGGTCCGTCGCCGTCGATGAGAAACGTCCATCTCTAGCAGTGGACGACGCGGTCTTGGTAGGTGCTCCGGCATGGTGGAGGACGATGGCGATGGATGTGGTGGAGGACGGCGGCGATGGATGGGGTGGCGGATGGAGGCTGGTGTGGGAATGGGGTGTTCTAGCGCAGACGGTGTGTGAATGGGAAAATGGAGGGAGAGGTACGGGGAACCATGTTTTTGGGACACGCCTGTCTGAAATATGGGAAAGTTACGAACTTATCCCCCGTTTCAAATTTGGATGTCTCGTCGGTTGGGGATAGGACGGTAATCTCGCATCTCCCAAATATTTGTCGGTAACTTTTTCGGGCGACGAGAGGGTGTTTTGCCGCCCATGGTGTATGAACGGGGCTGATAGGTAGGGCGGTTGTGTCACATCTGATGGAAGTTACACATCTACCCCTATTTAAAATATTAGCCTACATAGATTTCGGAGGAGAGGGTGTTTTGCCGCCCATGGTTGGCGCCCACGGTGTATGAACGAGGCTGACAGGTAGGGCGGTTGTGTCACGTCTGATGGAAGTTACACATCTGCCCCTATTTAAAATATTAGCCTACATCTATTTCGGACGAGGAGAGGGTGTTTTTCCGCCCACCGTGTATGAATGGGGAATGGAAGGAGAAACAGAGGTCTTTCGGACGAGATTGAATCAAATGAGTTTTGCCGCCCATGTTTGACACCCACCGTGTCGGAATGGGCTCAGAGGTGGTCGTGTCATGTCTAATTGAAGTTACTAACCTACCCCTATTTAGAGCAGTGGAAATCGGGCCGATGGATTGTTCGTGTAATGGGTAGACAGTAATTTCCATCTCCCAAACACTTGGCTTCGGGCAGCCGATGTGGGAGTGGACATTTTGCTGTTTCTTTCGAATTTTGGGACAATAAGCATCCACATTTACCCTGGCAACTAAATTCGAATCCATTTTGTATTCCTATATGAATCTTTATAAATAATTCTATGTGTTTTTATATATCTTCAAAAGGACGACAAAGATGTATTCCACTGTCATATATGAATATGGTTTACAAATGCCGATACTCAAATTCAGAAACTAGAATCCAGTTTAAGGTGAATTCCAACATTTGGAACACTTCATGTCCAACTCAAATGTCACACGCAGCATAATGTGTACTCCCATTTAGATATGTACAGAAGCGATGTATCAAGATTCAAATACCGAGTCAATCAACCAAGAATGTACGGAACTAACAGACATATAAACACTTATAGAGTATATGGATCAATAATATCAACTAACATACATAAGCCAGGCCGTTGTACTTTTTTGGCTACAACAGCATCCTTTTTTTAGCCAGCATCTTGGCCCTTTCCAATGCGTGCCACTTATGGTCCATCTATACTACTATTGCTGAATGCACATTCAGCCCGATTGGCATATTTCTAGGTCTTTCACAGCAATCCAAATGAAATGTCTCCGAGTCTTATCAATTAATACAGACTTGTGCTCAAATAAAATTACAAACAAAAAAACAAAAAACAATTATTACATGATCTCTAAAACAAATGGTTTGATTGATTACATGAACAAACAACACAAAGGTTATTCAACTATGGAAAGAACATTTCACCTATGATTTACCAAGTAGGAATTTAATTTCCTTTTTTCCTTCAGGACCTTAACAATCTGGTCAGTCTCAGCTTGCTTCGTTTTGAAATCCACCAACTATTTAATGGTTGTCTTGAGTACTGCTTGTGATTGTGTTGTTTGCTTCCTCAACATGTCAACTTCATCTCTAAGTGCAGAAGCAGAATCTCTTTCTACCACTAGTTTAGCCTCTAGAGCATCAGCAGTTGGCAATTCATAATGCACGATTGGGCCGGTGCCACTGCTGTGGGATGATGCAATGTCCATGGGGACCTCGCTCTTTGATCTTAGGCTAAACTATTTTTCCATTAAAGTTCCGATTGGATTCAGAAAAGTTGAAGTTAGAAAAACATGTCAACTGGGAGTTATAACAGACCAGTTAAACAAACAAGGAATTAAAGAGCTTCAATTGGATGCTGAAAAGTAGTTATTAACATCATTGTAACCCGCTGTTGCAGCAGCAAAGCAGTTAAACAAACAAGTAGATATTTAAGTTAAGGCAAACAGGTAATTCTTAACAATAAGTATCAAACACATAGATAGGCGCAGTCTACAATATGATTAACAGGCTGTGCCATTATGTAATCAGTAGCAAACTAAATTAGGCCAAGCAACGTAATTGAACAATTTTGCAATAAGTGGCTAACTAAAATTCCGAGAAGCAGGTAACTGAACTTACGCTAGTTCTTTGTACAGGCACACTGCAACCTCTTTTTCGCTTACAATGTTGTATGAAGGAGTCCATGGCATCAATTGCTTGGATACGCAGTCCCAATACTTCTTTCTTCCCACACTCCATGGGTAAGTCGAATGGTTAATTTGATAAGATGGTGCATCCTTGATATGTTATATGAGGACGTGTAGTCAGACTAGTTGTAGCCAAACACATCACACTGGCTTTTACTGTATATTTCATGCGATTACTTTTGGCATATTGAGATCTAAGCAATCTACAATAGGATGAAAAGACTGGCATCCTTCACATTATTGGCGAACTCAGTTCATAGAAAAAAGCAATTCAACCATTCTGTGGGTAAATCAAAAGTGTCACTGGAATATTTTTTCACTATCCAATCATACACGCAAAAAGGGGCGACGCCACCATAGGGGCTGGTATGGGCGGCCGCCTCAGGTGGCTGGAAAGTGTGCACCTAGTTTGAGTTGTCCAGGTTGGCCCACGCTAGTTTTGTTCATCCCAACGCACGAGCAGGCAATGTAAAAAATGAAGAAAAATGTTTCAATTTGGATGGGCTAATAACATAAGTGCAAGGCAGGCCCTATAGCAGGCTCGCGGCCCAAACGAGCGCCTCCCATATTGATTGACAGCAGGAAAAACCCCAATTCATTCGCTCCAGCCTCCAGTATGGTTTACTCCTAGCCTAGGCGCCGCTGGACAGACCGACACAGCACTTCCTCGCGCCCTCGTTGGAGGGCGGTCGCCGGGCTTCAAGCGAACGGAAGGACAAGAAGATGAAGATCCAACCCTGGGTGTAGCCTGCGTGGGAGGTAGCTGCGGCAGCACGTGCATGGCATCGAGCTTGCGCAAACGGACAGTCACAGCTTGCAAGAGTAGCATGCACAACGAGCAGGTACATCACATCCCTGATTATATCTAATTCAACTCTTCAATTTCTGGCCAATAGTTAAGCCTGACGGTGTTGTAAAACTGCTTGTATGTAGGGAATCTATGAGAAAATGAAACCAATTTCTACTTATTTTATGACTCCCCCAATCAATACTGAATTGACTGAATCTGATGTATCTAATCAAGTTTCCGGTGCAAACATACAAGCTCATGTTGTTCTTGAGCCTGAATTGTCTAATGAACAGACTGCTAATGAAGGATTTGATGCAAACATTTTACATGCTCCTGGTGATGAACATATAGTGTCTAATGAGGGATCTAATTCAAGCATTTTGCAAGCTCATTGAAGGATTTAGTGTCTAATGATTATCTACTATGTTGAGAGAGACAGAGATTTGCAGGCATTGATGACAAGCAAATTATAGTGCATTTTCATAGCTTGAGGAAACGTCGAGGGCATCTACCAGAAAGTCCCCGTATCATGACAACATAGCATAAATACTTTTCTAATCTGTTGTTTGAAACTATTGGCATACTTGTGCAGGATAGATATATTGATATGCAGTTTGCGCACTGGTTATACGTGCAATTACACTTCGATATTTTCAGCCAGAGAATGAATAATTCAAGCAGGTATAGACCATGTTTGTAGTCCTTGTACACCATGTTGCATTTTGTGTTTTTTGGTGCTTGCATCATTTAGTGTTTATAATCTAAACTACTTTGGATCATTAGCTGGTTTTCAAAGTGCATGTAGCTTCACATTTCTCAAGTTATGTTGATTTCCGGAGTGCAAGTGCCTTCGTATTTTTTAAGTTAAATGTTCGCCCCTGGTAACTTGAATTCGTGGATCAGCCACTGCGCACAAATAATACACGAATGCCAGTACGAATTAAATGAAATGCAGGGACTTACACTAGCTCGTTGTACAGGCTCACTGCAGCTCTGCTTGCGCTTGGGATGTTCCATGTACAAGTCCATGTTACCACTTGCTTGGATGTGCAGGCCTTGTGCTCCTTGCATCCCCCTCTGCATTTTTTACATGGCGAATGGTTGATCAAATAAGAGGAATCGACCTTGATGTTGTACCGAAGGACAGATACTTACAAGGTTATGCGGGTGTGCAGGATGTGTACCAGATCCCGTAGCGCCGTCATGCTTCGCTAAAATATGGATTTGCTTATTTTAGATGATATCTCCAGAAGAAATAAGAATTAAGGTCAGATTTGCATAGGCGTGTAAGCTAAGAGAGCAGTGAAAGGATATCCAAACATTGTCGGAACAGTGCACAAGGGAGTGATGTGTGGATACCTAGATCGGGCCGGCATTTGGGCATGCTCCCCTAGCTAGAGTGCGGGTCACTTCAGAGCCGTTGAGGGTGATGCACTGGCGTTGGCTGGCCGTGCACGGATGTAGATCTTGAGTGGCAGCGGAACGCTACGATGCGGTGGACGAGACCATTGGTGAAGCCCCAATGGCCTCGGGGGCGGAGGTGCGACGATGTGCTCGGTGAAGTAGCCTCGGTGAGCTGGGAGACGGCGTCGGTGAAGCGCACCTGATGCGGTGGAACCCGGTGTCTGTGAGGCACGTCGGTTGCGGCGGCCGACGTTGTCGGTGGACCACCCGGTGCGGTGGACGAGGGCGTAGATGAGGTAGCTCCGGTGCGGTGGTGAAGCGTGACCGCCGTCTTCGTCGTCATCGTCCGGCACAGAGGTGGGGAACGGTGGGGAAAGAGACGAGATGAGGGGCGATTCGAGGGTTGGCGGCGAATTAGGGATTTGAGCAATCTGGGAGCGGAAGGGGACGGTGGAGAAGAGAGATTTTGCAGGGCTGGAATTGGGGCCGCCAGATATTTCAATCTGAAACGTGGAAGTGTGAACTTATATTGTCATCGTCCTTTTGGGGGGGGGGTGGGTGACTAGGTGCTACGCGTCCATCCGACACACGCGACCACCCCAACAGGACTATGCTTCGGTGCCTTAAGGCACCTGCCTTTGTGTCCATGACATATGGGCCCAACAGGTGGCTGGCCCACATGTCAGTGACCCAAAGGCAGTTGCCTTTAAGGCAACGAAGCAGCGTCCACCCCGACACGACCCTGGTTTGCCTGGTGCACCTACATTTGAGAATGCAAATGAATCTTCTTTCATTTGCAAACGAATCTGTATGTATTACCATGTCTGTGTTTTCCTTGCAATAATTAGTCATTCGAAACGAGATACTCCATCCGTTCACTTTTGTAAGTCGTTTCAGACAACTTAAAATGAACTGTTTTGCACATTGTCTGAGATGTCTTCAAGGTCTTATAAAAGTGAACAGAGGGAGTACTATAAATTAATTAATGAGGAGTTATTTGAAAAAAAATTGAAACGGTACCCACGCTAACGTGGATTAGAGTGTGTGTCACATAATTAGTTATTTGAATTAGAGTGTGTGTCACGTAGTTAGTTATTTGAATTAGAGTGTGTGTCACGTAGCGATCTCCAATTCTAACGTGGATTTCGCATTTCACTGTATCCATGCTACTTCTTTAATACAAATTCATATGTATATGATGAACACCATGGTAGTGAGAAAACTTTTGGATGGATTCAAACATATGACCTACAAAATAGCACAACAAACTGAGTCAATGTCAACTTTTCGAAACTTAGTATGGCACGAATTCGAAATAATTACCCATATGCCCGGTCCTCAGTTCAAATCTTACAATGTACACTGAATTGAAACATTGATATTAAGTCTCGTACTATGTACATTCAAATGTTGTTTTTAGCCCCCACCCCCACCCCCCGCACAAACGCTACATACTTCCTGTATCGGTCAATCTTCCTCTCCTAACCACCTTAGGAAGCTATCGGTTTCCAACACACGTTCATTCTTTCTCTCCATGTTTCGATCTCTAAGTCTCTCAACTACACAACC
>NC_057794.1:126116177-126128609 GCF_018294505.1 Triticum aestivum
CACCCTCTCGCGCTAAATACATGCATTGCATATCTAGCCCCCAACCTCTCATGCATGCGCATGCACGCACGTTGTATATCTAGGTCACTCCCTTGAGACTGTCTCACTCTTTCTTCCGCACGGTGGGTCACACTCGCTCAATCTCGCTCTCTTTATCTGAGTCTCGTTTAACCTTGTTTTCTTTCATACACAAATGATATATCTCCCTGTTCGGGCCTCGATCGACACACTCTATACTCTCTCACGCAGATTGTCTATCTAGGTCAGTCCATCCAAGCCGCCACCACTCTTTCGACCTCATGGTGGGCCACGCTCACTCAATCTCTCTCTCTCTCTCTCTGTATGTCTCGATTGACCTCGCTCTTTCTCAGACAAAAATGATCACCATGTTTGAGCCCAATTCGACCTATTCACATTATATACTCTCTCATGCACATCGTCTATCTAGGTCACTCTCTCCAACCCGTCTCACTCTTTCGATCGCACGGCGACCCTATGTGATTGGTTGACCTTGCTTCCTCCCACGCACAAAATATATCTACACGTCTGTGACTGGATCATCTCTCAAGCTCTATCTTACAGCCCTCACCCTTGCCAAAAAGCTCAATCGGACAATATCTCTCCAGAGGATATATATTTGTTCAATGAACGTCGGACCACACTCACTTTGTCTCTCTATCTATATGTCTCTCGATTGACCTCGCTTTCACACACCATATCTTCCACGCGTTGAAGCTACTACCTCTCCATCCCTCGCAAAGCCGGAGCTATTTACATTGCGAGGGGCACTCCAACCTTGGATTAATTTGTGTAGGCATTTATTCCGGTCGGTTTAGATTATATTTTCGTAGCATTCGGCCCACAACTACTCCAATCACCGTAGTGGGTAATTAAGCTACGAGGAGCACCTAATATGAGCACCGGGGAGCCATTGGATCAAAGATGCAGCGGCACACACGAGGCCTGAATGTTTTATTTGCAAAAAAAACTTTGGAGAGTTTGGAAATTGCGCATAATTACAAAGACTACTCCCAAGCCATTGGATCTCACTTCCAACGGTGTAAAAACTCGTATCACCATAGTATCTAAGTTGCGGGGTGGATGTGATATTCTATGCCGCTGTCATTTTTGTTCGTAAACTTGCAAAAAACGTGTAACTCGTGCCGTTACTTGTCTAACCGCGCAAAGTGTTTGTTCAAAAAAACCATCCTGCACTGAAATATCGGAACAACACACGGGGGTCCCACTTGTCATTAATCAAATTTGGACCTAAAACTAACAAATCTGAAAGACGAGATTCGAACGGGCAACCTGCACTACAAAGCGTAAGTCGATAGCCTGAAAAAATGAACAGTTGTTGGCTTTGTCCCATAACTTGATTTTATATAGTACTTGCATTGAGTAGAGTAGAGGGAGTGCCTCGTCAACACGTGCATGACCGTTATCTCACTTACTGGTGGGTCCCAGGTCTACGATCTCAATCTCTCTTCTCTCCATCGTCTAACCTTTGCACGGGCACACACGAAGAGCGGCGCTAGCTTGCCGTGGTGTTATTACAACTAAAAAAAACTTGGAAAATAGAAGAATCGCCTAGAACAAGAGACGTTGTGGCTGGTCGAGACGGAGCTAACCACATCTATCCTCCGTGCCACGTTTGCATGATGAAGTTGTGTGGCTAGTGGGGTGTTTTCAACCGACTGGCTGGGTCCCGAGGTCAAACCATAGGTACTACGTCTGATACAGTATATTTTTACATGCACATTTTTCCTCCATGCCGAGACGTGGCACACCCTACCGCGCGGTTTCGGGGTCCTCCCGGGTGGTGCACACATATATTCTTCTTGGTGTGGGACGCCCTACCGCGCGTTTTATGGGTCCTCCTCGGTCGTAGCGCCAAAGCAAGTAAATGAGTCGTCAAATCATGAAAGACCACCTTTCCCGCGGAGTACATCAGTGAAGCACGGTGGCTAGCTAGTTGGGCTAGTTCGACCGATTAGCTAGGCCACCGCCACATTTATTTTTTCACCCCTTTTTTTATCTACTTGCCGGCAGGTAAATTTAAATATCCACCGCGGCGTTGCTCTGGTGTTTGGGTGTGTCAGGATTTTTAATTTTTTGATTGACGGGAGCGGGCGCGGCAGGATTTTTAATTTTTTGATCGGCGGGAGCAGGCGCGGAAGCAATTAGTCACGATGACTCCACCTGTACCCACTGCTCCCTGATGTGAGAAGTCGTCGACTGGTGTTTTACCGTGGTGAAAACCAAAAGATTCCTCGCTCCCTCCGCCTTCCCGTAGATTGCATTGCCTTTCAGCCGTTTCGCCCCCTTTGCTTCCTCTCCCCATTGCTTCTACCTGGTGCCATGGCGGCGCAGCAGATCACGGAGTCCGAGGTGAGGCTCCTGACACAGGAGCTCCATGCCAAGGATGCGGAGCTCAGGGCCAAGGACGTGGAGCTTCGTGACCTCAAGGAGGAGAGGAGTGCCATGCTCCTCCGTTATGTGCGGGAGTTCACGGAGCTTCAAAAGCGGCAGGCGTCCACCACAAAGATGCTCGAGGCGTCGGCGGCGTTGCTGCAGAAAGCAGAAGATACGATAGGCCGTCAGGGGAGCCGGCAGGAGCGCGAGCGGGCCGATCGTGACGAGGTCCAGGATCGCCTCAGCCACTTGGTGAACCAAGTTGCCACGCACGTGTTGCGGCTGCGCGATGCCTACCGTCGTGCTAGCGCGACGATGCCGGCCGTCGGGCTAAACCCGTTCGACCACCCGGTCGACTTCAACGAGACGCGGCTTCCTGACCTGGTCTCCTTCTTCACCTATATCTCCGAGGAGATGAGCCGTCTCTGCGCGATGGTGGGGGTTGAGCTGGACAAGGAGGGGTTGCGGGTTGCCATCGCCATTGCCGGGCGAATCCTTTCAGGGCTCCGTCACCGGGATCCATTCGTGCCATTGGACGCCGTCTTTGACGAGCTGGCTCCCGTCGACCGGGAGTGGGCTCTGCGGGCGGTTGCACCCTGCATCAGCAATGTCGTGCGCCTCGAGAAGCAGAGGGACTTCAGTGGTGTTTAGGCGCCCTCTGCATGGTCATGTCCATGTCTCGGCGCAACATGACCGTTGGATCAAACTCAGACGATGCAGATCAGTCACTGCAGCACAAAGCGTGTGGGTGTGTTTGGTTGCATTCTCATCTCAATATAGTTGTTTTCTCTTCGTGTATTTTTGTCAACCTACTAGTGTGGACTCATGCACCCTTCATGCACTCTGCCAAACACCCAAAAGTGGGTCGAGAAGGGAACTTTTGCTCCCATCCCGTGCACCCTTCATACACCCTGCCTAACACTATTCGTGCTTCATATGGTTCATGTTTCGTGGAGTACTGTAGCACCGTACTCTCCGTGCGTTGTGGACCTAGTTCTGTTAACATTGATCTCACCGTTCATTCTCGACCGGACAGTCGAAAAAGCGATACTATGTTACATATAGGAGTAGTTGACATGCACACAACATCATTTGTTATCGTCATATCTTACTACACTAGCAACAAGATTGTGTAGTACTGACGTATGAACCACTGCACATGCCTAGTAGTAGGAGCACTGTGTATGTTCAAGTGGCTGCCGTGTTTCGCACTCCTCCGTCGTAAGAGTGGAAACGCTTGCTGTAATCATTTTTTTCTTCTGAAAAATAGTGGACACGCTCTACCGTGTGGATCCTCCTCCAGCCATGCACTAAATTACTCACTTTCGCCGACGTGTGGGACAACCAGCACCGGGGTCCACCAGCCATGCACTAAATTACTCCGTAGTACAATGACGGTAGACTACCCCGATCGAAGCGCCGCAGTAATGCCCAATGAGCCGTCAAATCACAAAACCCCCTCCTTTCCAGCAGTAAGTTCGACGGATGAAGCAACCATCATTTCACTCTTCTCTCTCAGCTTCCCCTCTACCCAACCCTCGCTTCTGCCTCATCTTGTTCCTCATTTCTTCAAGAAAACCCCGACCTGCTTCTGCCATTGTTCTTCTCTCCCAAAGAAGGAAAGGTGAGCGCATCAATGGTGTTGATTCTGGCCAAGGCCCGGTCTTGCAACCCCGAGACTGATCCTATAACTCCCTCTCTTTTCTTCTTTTGGGTTTGTGATTATGGTTTCTTTTCTTGTATTTCTATTTGACACTTTCTTGATGGACGCTGGAGCACCGGCCGAAGTGATGTCTATGGCTCCGGCCAAAACCTTCGAGGCTCATGGTACGAAGAAGCGCAAGCACCCCTCCGAGACTACCGCAAACAAGCTCAAAGCCATCGCCCTGTCCAAGCCCCCTCTCCGGGATCCCTCTTTAAGCAAGTCCAGGTAATATCTCTTCTTGACGATCTTTTTCTCGATCTTGATCGTGTTTTTTCATCCAACACGCAGTACTAGTACTAGTAGTACAACTTTCTGGGTGATCTTGCATGTGATTTTTGTGTGCCAAATGACGGTTCTAAATTCCTCTTTTGACCAAAACATGCGAGAGGTTGACACTGATTTCTTATAGATTACTTTCAACTACTCCCTCTGTCCCAAGTTTCTTGTCCTAGATTTGTCTAGATACGAATGTATCTAATACTAAAATGTGACTTGATACATCCGTATCTAGACAAATCTAAGACAAGAATTTTGGGACGGAGGGAGTACTTTATGAACATCAATGCTACCTTTTAAGAGGGTATATTTGCCTCAGTAACTTGTGTCTTGGATATTGCCTGTAATCCCTCTGCTCTCATGCCTTTGAAGACATGTTCTAGTGTCTTTGTTCACTCATTTCTGTGCGTATATGTAGTCATATATGGAGTATAATATCGAAAATCATCTTATATTTCTGAACGGAGGTAGTAATAAAATATGGTTTTTGTTTGAATTAGAACTAGGTCTGCGGTGGAGATGAAGTTCTCAAAGTCATGCCGTGTGAACTGGAAGACCTGATGATGAGTTCTACTGCTGAACTATCCAGCTGTTGTGTCCTTGTCGCCACGTGTCCTGAACTAGTGTTTTCCTATAGCATTGTTGTCAGGCGTGTTCTCGAGGCTGTACTTTACCACAACAATTTCCTGGTTGTGCCTTCGATTACGAAGGGTGTGGTTCTTGTAAAGCTTCCCAACAAATCTGATGCGGCCTGTCTTCATCATCATGTTTATGAGTGGAAAGACCACTCTGTTAGGTTCTCCAAGGTTGACAAGATGGTGATGGTGCGTGTAGACATCTCACACGAAGTCCATGGCCTAGTCAGTTATGCGGGGTTCATCCCGTAGGTCGGTGGCAAAAAATAGTCTGTAGAGTTTAGTTAGTGCAACTTTGCTTGTCTGTAGTAAGTACTATTGTTCAGTACTTGATTTGTGTTTGTGAACCCTGTATTGTTTATTAGTACTGCCGCTTTTGGTGTGTGGTCAGTCCTGAGAACGGTCTATGTTAATGTCTGTCCACTCAATTCAGTCTGTATATTTTGAAGTATCCATATCATATTTTTTTGTGAGAACGGTCTATCAATTATGGTTACACTCCAATATTTGTATGCATTGCAGGGTTTATCGCACCCACCAGGATTTCCAGCCCCATGGATGTTCGGTCCATACGATTTGTCACGACCTTTGGACTGTCCTGCTTGTGGGAGTAGGTGGGGCCCCTGCATGCCACGCGTAGTTGGACGGTCAATCTTCTGTTTAGTACTTCAACATAGTGATTTCCTGGTAAGGATTCACTCGTGTCACATCAAGTAAATCTTATTGATTTACTGTCTAAATCTTATTGATTTAATGTCATGTTTTCTTTCTATTCCTGCAATTTTAGTATGCATGTTTTTCCATGTGACATATCACAGACTAAACCGTTTGGTTTGCTCTACGATGGCTATTTTTGCAGCTTTCACTTCTTATGTCGTGTCAGTAACGAAGGCACCATCCATCACTTATATTACTGGAAAAAATTGGATCAGTCTGTTGTCTGAGTACAAGCTAAATCCCTATGATGAACTGCAGTTTGGTTTAACAAAAACGCCACAATTAGTCCTTCTCGTGTTTAAAAGAAATGAAGAAAAAGACTGGATCACGGTCATGGATCCTAGTCAAGTTAGAAAGTTGATCATAGCAGACCAGACACGATCGCCGCTGTCTCGCACAGATCAAGCACCGGCAGTTGCTCTAGCACTGACAGCGGCAGCAGCTCAGTTTGATCCAGCTGAGGATTGGGCACCGACCACGTCAGCGGATCAGTCTGATCTACCAGAGAATCGGGCATCGACACCGGCACCTGCTCCGACACCGGCACCAGTTCTACAAGGAGCACCATCTCCGGCAGCAGCAGCGGCTTCGGCACCTGCACCAACACTTGCACTTGCATCTGCTCCGGCCCGTGCAGTTGCACTGGCAACAAACTGGGCTGCAGTTTGCACTTCATATACCAAAGTCCTTACAAAAACCGACATGTCCACCTTCTTGGTAAGCATTGGCCGCCCAAGTGCTTCGTTCTTTTTCTTTCCATGTTGTTTCACATGATTCACTGTGTTGATCTAACTGTTTGGGTATGTCTTCTTGTTTGCAAGCAGAGAATTTCTAGAGCAACGAGGGAGTCGTTCAGCAATCCGGGCGACCGCGGCCAAGTTTCTCTTACCATGCGCAGCCTTGGTGTGAATGAACCTGCTCAATATACCGTAAGTACAAAGGATGGTCGCATGATGATTGATGCTAAAGGATGGTCAAGGTTCAAATCTAAATCATATCTTGCGGTAGGGGATGATGTCAAAATCGAAATTTCTCGGCAAGGAGAGCTGGTCCAAATCGACTTTGAAATTCTTCAGTAGCAGCACGCAACTGCCGAACTGATCTATCCTCCGAGAGATTTTGATGTAATAATCTGGCATGGTGAAACAAGTGTCCTGTGTGTATAAGTAGTACAACAGTATTATTTATCACATGGTATATCGTTGATAGAATTGCAACTCTGATTGATGGTTAGGAACTGTCGTTCGATTTCATTCCAACAGCTGCCGTGCTTTATTCAATTTTGTGTATTCGCCTTGCGACAGCATCTAAAACCAACGGTGTACCGATCGCTTGCAATATGAAAAGCGCTGAAGTAGAACACATGGGCCCCCAAACATGCAGGGTCAGCCTGCGGCCCAAAGTCCAGAACCGTGAGCCTATCTAAGTATTGTATTCTCAGCTGAACCCCCATAAAAAAAGCCGAACTCCCATAATGCTCGTGCGTTGTAGAGGGAGTATATTTCTCGGCAAGGTGAGCCTGTGATATAAAAGATCTGTATATTTCTTTACAGAGGGAGTATCTCTCTATCAAAAAATATATTTATGTGTAACTAGTTATTCCTGTCTTTCTACTTCCTTTCGCTGATATGTGGGGCAACCAGCAACGGGGTCCATGTGCCATATGCACAAATTAGAGTGCACAACTTCACGGTAGACACACCCCGGTCGTAGCGCCGCAGTAATGCCCAATGAGCCGTCAAATCACAACCCCCCTCCCCTTTCCAGCTTTAGCAGTAAGCTGGACGGATGAAGCGGCAATATTTCACTGGGCCTGAATCCCCTTCTCCCTCGTCTGCTTGTTCAGAGAAAACCCCCTCTCGGCGATTGCATAGGGTTTTCTCATGGAGAACCAGGTACGAATTCTTCATCCATCCCCGATAAACCCAAGTCCCTTGGTCGCAGGTAATCCTAGGATGGCAGCCGCCGCCATTGATGCATTTTTCTTCCTACTGAATCTAGTGTGTTTCATTTGCAGTGCCCAAAGTGCGAGCACCCTACAGGTTTCTGCGCCCTCGGCGAGACGCCACACTTGTTCCTTCTCATCCTAACACAACATTTTGAAACGCGCACAGTATGTTCCTAGAATCCTCTTTTCTATCCGGGAGGGTGGGTTTTTTTTAACATGCTGTGTTCTCATATTATTTTTCCTGCAGTGTATTATTTGCTCTGCCAGAACACATGTACTCAAGATGCTCGGCCTTGCCATAACTGAATGCACTAGTTTAATGGTCACAGTGAAGACAAGCCATGGATATAAGTTCCGAGTTGGGTTCATGAACCAAGAAGATCGCTGCTTTTTTATGGTCGAACTTGGATAAACTTTCTCAAGTGTTACGGACTGAAAGTTGGCGCACGAATGTTGATGGAAATAGCAGAACCTGGTCTCATCTTCACTGTGATCTTCCACCCCGACGTCGTTCCAATTGTTCATCCATGTTAGTTTTGTATCTGGTTCTTGCTTGTTGCCTCGATTACTTCTTAATCCACCTATTCTGTCTAACTAATCACAATTTAACTTTAGAAGTAGCAACAAATCTCTCACGAAGATGCTACTTCTAACTAATATTTTCTTATAATTGGTGGCACGTGTAGGTTTTTTCAGAGTTAAGCAGTCTGCTCGTTTGTTACTCTGTAATAACTCGGCTGTTACTAATGGCACTGAAGTTGACTGGATCGACATCCACAAGTTCCTACACTTTATTGATCATCTTGAGGTCCTTGTGGGGCGTTTCAATGGTGGAAGGCCACGTGGGATATGTGTGCCACTGCTGCACTCGTTGAACAGGTCCAACTATGTCGAGAAACTTATGGTACGAGCTGTTTTCTGTTATATATGTTGTTCATAAACTATTGCTTATACACAGTTTTACAGCTGTGATCTTCTTGAAACAGGAACTGTCGAGTTCTATTGTTCCTATACAGATGCCTAACCATGGTCGGGTCAGACTTTCACTTGGTCACAACATGATGTTTATGTCGACCTACTCAATTCCCCTTGGAGGTGAAAAGATACTTATTCATGGGTGGTCTCAAATAATGAAGGCCCGTCCATCTTGGAGAATAGGACAGAAGATTATGTTCATGCTTTTCCATGGCTCTAAAGTGAATATCCTGTTTATTGACCACGTTGCGAGATGAAGCCGCTTTCAGAAGGTTGTGGATGCGCGGGGTGGCGCCTGGACCTTGTCCTGGGGCTTGGCGGCCTCACCCTTGGTTAACTGTAGGCAAAGTAGCACTGTTCGAGGCGTGCTTTGTACGGTTGAACCTGTATAAGTACTCATACTGCTTTCAGCTTTGGTTGTTAAGTGCCCCTGCTGGTTTCAGTTAAGGTTGTTAAGTACTCCTGCTGCTTTTACAGTCTGTCGTGTTTCTTCAGTCCTGTCTTCCTCCAGCCGCCAAAACCAAACCAGCGCCGGCGGGGCCGCCTGCTTCTGCCTCCCACGGCTGGCTGCGCCTCAGCACACGCATCGCCTCCCCACTATCTTCTAAACCATTAACGCCGACGTCCTCCGCGCGCTTCGGTGTGCTCGCCGCGGCACCGCCCTCTCACATTGTCAACATGGTCAACAAACAACAGGAATCGGCAGAAGTACGTGGAGAGGATGACAGTAGGGGCCCACCATGTCAGCGTATGGAAAAATAAAATGCTTCCTCCTAGTGTTTTCCTGACATCTGGGACCCACGACATTGTGAGCGTATATAGTCAATAGACAAGAGAACATCACAAGATCGGCTGACACCTGGGACATAGCTACTTGAGCAGTATTTTTTGTTTGGTATTGTTGAGACGGAGCAGGGTTTGAACTGGTTTGTGGCCCGTCTAGCCTAGGCTTATATTTTATGTTCACCATGTGACCAGCCCAGCTATTTTTTCTTTGTGAAAATGAGCCCAGTTTATTTTTTCTAAAGAATACCCAATCCAGGCCTACTTATTTTTCTACGCCCTGATGGGCTGCAACTCTTTCAAGACGCATGCAAATCTTGAAAGTAATATGAAATGGGTTGTAAATATAAAAACAGATGACAAATTGGCAATCACTTTATAATTTCTAAATTTTATTACATTTTCAGATTCCTATTTCACTGGGCATTAACCTAATTTAAATATATCTTCAAAGTACTTTAAATCCGCCTGGACATTTCGGTATTAAAAATAGTTTGGAACCCACAGAAATATGCGAAATTGGCCCTGGCCAACCAAAAAAAGACTGCAATAAATTGCATAAGAAGTTGCCATGAGCTATATATAAATTATTAAAAAAAAGAGGGAGTGGTCTGACTTGTGGGCCTGTTTAGTTGACGCGTATGCTAGATTTTTTAGTTATTATATACATCAACAAACGATTCTAGCAGACGTAGCCGTTGGATGTCAATCCAACGGCCGTCGTGTTTCTTCAATCTCTGATCTTCTTGCTCCAGCCGCCAAAGCAGCGCCGGCGGAACCGCCTACTCCCGCCTCCTGTGGCCGGCTGTGCTGCCGCGCAGGCCTCAGCGCCCCCTACTACTCCCACCGCTGGCCAGGGCATCCCTCTACTCACCCACACCCCCTGTTATTCTGCGGCGACAGTAGCCTCACACCGCAGCCGAACCAGTGAACGCTCGTACTCCTCTCCGCGTGAGCATCCACTGCCGCGTCTTCCCCGGCTCCGCGTCGTCCCCTTACTATGCCTCACCGTCGTCCACCATCGTGGTGCTCTCGGTGTGGCATGGTCAATGTGGGCAACGACCGACTTCCATCGAAAGAGTACTGTACATGGAGAGGCTGACAGCTGGGTCCACGGCAGCCGCAAGGAAGTGCCTCCTTATCACGCGGAAAATAATTATTCCTCCACCTGACAGCGGGGACCCACCGGATGGGCCACCAATATTTTGCGAAAAAAATCATTTCCCCCTGACTGTTGGGACCCACAGGACGGGCCACCGTATTCCACGAAAAAAACGTTCCCCCCGCTGTCAGCTCGGACCCACCGGAAGTTCCTCCTTATTACGCACAAAAAATGAATACTCCCACGCCTAGCTGGGACCCACCTTGGTGGGAGGCTGACTTGTGGGCCTACTAAGTTGACGGGGACGAAGGGCTTTGTCAACTTAGTCAATATGAACGATTCTAGCTTCAGTGACCATACGATGTCCATCCAACGGCTGTAGTGCTTCTTCAACCTCTGGTCTTCTTGCTCCAGCCGCCCAAAGCAGCACCGGTCGTGCCGCATGCTCCTGCCTCCCGTGGTCGGCTGTGCTGCCGCGGAGGCCTCACCGCCCCCTACTATTCCCACTGCTGGCCAGGCCCTGCGGCGACGACAGCCTCACACCGCAGCCGAACCAGTGAGCTCTCGTACTCCTCTCCGCGCGGGCTTCCACTGCCACGTCTTCCCCGGCTCTGCGTCGTCCCCTACCTAGGCCTTGCCGTCGTCCACCGCCATGGTGCTCTCGGCGCGACGTGGTCAATGTGGTCAATGACCGACTTCCATCAGAAGAGTACTGTGCCTGGAGACGCTGACAGCTGGGTCCACAGCCGCAGCAAGGAAGTGCCTCCTTATTACGCGCAAAATAATTATTCCTCCACCTGACAACGGGGACCCACCGGACGGGCCACTGTATTTCGCGAAAAAAACGTTTGCCCCTGACTGCTGGGACCCACCAGCTACATCTTCGCATGCAAGGAAGTGCCTGATAGTCGGGACCCACCTGGTCGAAGCGTACGTAGCGTTGTCATTCTGGTCGCGAACGTGTACGTACATATATACTGGTCGATGTAGAGGCGTGCATGTGTCATAGTAGAGGCGCGCACATAGCATGTACAGGTATGTACAGCGGCCAGGGTGCAAGAAAGAAAATACGGCCACGTATGTGTACATACAGGCGGGGTCTCTTACGCCTACTCGCGCATACGTACGGCCAGGGCTCGTGTACATGGCTGGGTCGGAACGGAGAAACATCATCGTCGTCGTGTTCATGGGGAGGCAACGGAATGCGTCATGTTCATGGGGAGGCAACGGAATGTGTCGTGTTCATGGGGAGGCAACGGAATGCGTCGTGTTCATCGGGAGGGCTTGGACGGAACAGGCGATGGAAACGAGGCCTGGCGTACCGTAGAACGGAGGAAACGGCCTTGTGTTCGACCGGCCACATTCGAAACAGGATCCTGTTCATCGGGAGGGGTCTAGCGTACCGCAAAACGGAGGAAACGGACCTCCTACGGTCGAAACGAGGGTCCTGTTGATCGTGAGGGGTGTGGCGTACCGCAAAACGGACGAAACGGACTTGTGTTGGAGCGCTACGGTCGAAACGGGGGTCCTGTTCATCGGGAGGGGTGTGGCGTACCACAAAACGGGACTCCACCAGATACTGTTCATCTCCACCGTCGACCCCCTTCAGCCTCCATGAGCTACTGTTCATTGACCGTCGACCTCCTCCAGCCTCCACCTGCGACTGTTCATCCACGGGCTCATGTTCATCCAGCCTCCACCGCGCGCTACTCCACCGGCTATTGTTCAACCAACCCTTTCCACGGGCTCCTGTTCAACCACCCCTCCACGGGCTACTGTTCATCCTGCCCTCCACAGTCTACTGTTCATCCTGCCCTCCACGGGGTGGTCCTGTTCATCCTGCCCTCCACGGGGTCCTGTTCATCCAGCCCCAACC
>NC_057794.1:126129009-126159792 GCF_018294505.1 Triticum aestivum
GATCGGCTTCAATTAGCAGCAATAGCGAAGGAATTGCTCGATCGGGTTTAGTTAACAGCCATCGATTGATCGCTCGGGTTCAGTAACGCGTAGCCTGCAGTACAATCTCTCGGGTTCAGTTAGAGCCCAACGCCTCGCTCGGGTTCAGTTAGAGCCAACGTCTCGCACACGCGCGCGTACGTGTACGAGAGAAACGCGCATCGCTTGGCCCCCGACCTCTCACCGTAACAGGGAACTCCCCGAAATTTTCCTGCCCCTCGCTTCTACCACGGTTTTTTCCGTCATGGACGGCCCAAAGAATGTCATGCAGCTGCGTCCGGCCCGCCCAGGACGAAAAGCCCATTTTCTGTCATGATTTTTTGTCATAGAAGTAGGAGCCCACCACATCTATGATGATACCAGGTTTTGTCACAATTATCGTCATAGAAGTGTCATATGTATGACAGAAAAAAAATTCGTTCGGCCCAAAATGTCACGGATGTGTCTTATTTTGTAGTGTTGAGCCGGGCTGGCCCTGGTTACACGCGGGAAGCCCCTGGCATCGTTTTATGAGGGTTTGAAAACCAATCTGATTTATGTATGATGGAGCGCTGAACTCGTCTAACCGTGTCCGTGGTCTTGACGACCTGCCATTTTTTCTGGTTGGTGAGGCCGTATAATGTGCGGCTGTTAGAGCCGCCGCGTCCTCCTCCGTTCATAAGGAATGGTTGGTATTTCCGCTAACTGTGATGACGCCTCGTGGACCGGGCATCTTGAGCTTGAGAAAAGCATAATGCGGTATTGCGCTAAAACGAGCGAAAGCCGCTCTTCCGAGCAGTGCTTGATAATCACTTCGGAGTGGAGCGATGTGAAAAGTTAATGTTTCGCTTCGGAAGTTATCGGGAGAACCGAATACCACCTCTAGTGGTAGAGAGCCCGTACAGCGGGCCTCTTGGCCTGGTATTACTCCCTTGAAGGTAGTATTACTGCGGCTTATTTGTGTTAGGTCCATCCCCATTTTGCGGACTGTGTCCTGATATATCAGATTTAGATCACTGTCGTCGTCCATTAGGACCTTTGTGAAATGGTACCCATTTATTATTGGGTCTAACACCAAGGCCGTCAGTCCTTCGCGCCAGTATTTGTATTGTGATCCCTACGATCAAAAGTGATCGGGCAGGCCAACCAGGGGTTGAGCCTAGGGGTGACGGGCTTTATGGCGTGTGTGCATCGGGGTGCGTGATTGTTTCTCCCCTTTGTCACCTGGATCATGTTTACTGTTTTAACCTCTGGTGGGAACTTTTTCTGTCCTCCGGCGCTTTGCTGGCGAGGTTCATCCTCATCTTCACTTGGTCTCTCTTCCCCTTTGTGTTCGGCGTTTAGCTTACCGGCCTGCTTGAAGACCCAACATTCTCTGTGGGTATAATTTGCAGGTTTGTCTGGGGTGCCGTGAATCTGACAGAGTTTGTCAAGAATTTTGTTTAGGCCAGATTGTCCTTCTCTGCTGCCCTTGAAAGGCTTTTTCCGCTGACCTGGTTGAGAGCCCCTGAATCCGGCGTTTACCGCCGTATTATCTGGGCTACCTTCTTTATTTCGACGCTTGTTTTTGTTGCGTCGTGGTTTACCATTGCCATCCCTGACTTCGGATGTGCTTGGGTCGCTGGTGTTGCTACGGGCCAACTAGCTATCCTCACCCACACAAAAGCGGGTCATGAGGCTTGTTAAGGCTGCCATTGTTCTCGGTTTTTCTTGACCAAGGTGTCTGGCGAGCCATTCGTCTCGGACACTGTGTTTGAAAGCTGCTAAGGCTTCGGCGTCCGGACAGTCGACAATTTGGTTCTTCTTAGTGAGGAACATGTTCCAAAGCTTTCGGGCGGACTCTCCGGACTGTTGGATTATATGACTTAAATCGTCTGCATCCGGAGGTCGGACATAAGTCCCTTGAAAATTGGCCCGGAAAGCGTCCTCGAGCTCCTCCCAACTTCGAATTGAGTTTTCAAGGAGGCTTTTCAGCTAGTGCCTAGCTGGCCCTTTAAGCTTGAGGGGCAAGTATTTAATGGCATGGAGATTGTCTCCACGAGCCATATGGATGTGGAGGATGAAGTCCTCTATCCAGACTCCAGGGTCTGTGGTTCCGCCGTATGCCTCTATGTTCACCGGTTTGAATCCCTCTGGGAATTCATGATCCAGCACCTCATCAGTGAAACATAAAGGGTGTGCGGCACCCCTGTATTGGGATGTGCCATGGTGTTCGGACGGTTGTAGTATTCGGTGTTGGTTGTGTACTGTAGCGTGCTTCCTAGATCCGTAGATAGATCTGGTCGCGCCGGATTTCTGGCGCAAGTTCTCACGTAGATCGTGTGTTGACTTATGCGTGACTTTGTTAGCCGCTCTATCGTGTTCACATGGTGGTGGATCCAGCCGGATGGCCGTATCACTTTTCGGCTGTATGGGCTCTAAGGCCTCATCGTCGAATTCCGGTAATAGCTTGCGCTTTGGATAGCTTTTTGGATGGTAATTTCCACCATACTTTGTTACTTTGTTCCATTTGCTGTTGAGCGTATCTTGTGCGACCTTGAGCCTTTGCTTCTGTTTCTTCAGGCTTCTCGCTGTGGCAGTAAGCCTTCTGCGGAGGTTCTCTTGCTCCAAGTGTGTTTCCAGGATGATGGGTGCATCTTAGTCCGGACTGCTTTCTTTCCTAGACGGGGATTGATGAGGCTTATCTTTGGCGTCATCGTGTTCGAATGTCGGATCCGCACTATGTTTGCAGTTTGCATCTTAATCGTTTTCTACCACCGGGGTGGTGCAGTTGTCGTCTCTTCCAGAGTCACGTGGACTATTATTATCGTTGTTCTTGCTATGGCGGGGCTTAGAGCGGCGCCGCTGACGTCGGCGCTTGGGTTGCTTCTTGGAGGGGTCATCCTCCGCCTTCTCATCGCCATTGGCTTCTTTGGGGGTGTCCACCATGTATATATCATATGATGAGGTGGCGGTCCAATGCCCTGAGGGTGGTGGATCCTGTTCGTCTCCGGCTTGTCGTCGATACCGTCGAAGTCTTCGGAGCCGAAGTCGAGCATGTCGGTTAAGTCATCGACAGTGGCTACTAAGTGGGTGGTGGGTGGGCAGCGAATTTCCTCATCACCCGCATCCCATTCTAGCCGGACATAGTTCGGCCAAGGTTCTCCCGACAGGGAGAGAGACCTTAAAGAATTTAGCACATCCCCGAAGGGTGAGTGCTGAAAGATGTCCGCGGAGGTGAACTCCATGATCGCGCCCAGTCGGACTCGACAGACACGGATATGAGCGACTCGGAGTCCGTGGCCGTAGATGAATCCAGTGGTCTGGCGACACGGCTCTCGTAAGGGGTGAAGTCAGTATCCGACTCTATCGCCACTGCGAGTGCGGCCTCCATGGCGGGGTCCATCCCTCCGCTCTCGGATGGCGCGACTTGCTCCGGATTGACGAACGGAGTAGCTGCAGATGCGATCTCCTGAATACTGTCCGACGGCAGGGTTATGTCATGCTCGTCAAGACTGTACGACGTGCCGGACATGGGCTCGAATCCGTCGAAGATCAAGTCTCCGCGGATGTCGGCCGTGTAGTTCAAGTTTCCAAATCTGACCTGATGGCCAGGGGCGTAGCTCTCAATCTGCTCGAGATGGCCAAGCGAATTGGCTCGCAGTGCAAAGCCGCCGAATATGAAGATCTATCCGGGGAGAAAAGCCTCGTCCTGGACCGCTGTAACATCCCCATATCTTAACCCTATCATTAGGCTAATTAAATTACCATGTCACATGATCATCCTAAATAAATTACAGTTAGGAAATAATCCAACTCAAATTCAAATACAAAATACAAGCCAATTTATCATTTCTTCAAACTGCGGAACTAAAGTGTTCATCATTTTGAAATTATTCACTAAGAAATTTTCATAAAGAAATCAACATTTAATTGAGTAGATAAAAATTCCCCTAACATAACTAAGATTGGACCAACAGAAATTCTATTGATCTTTACAATTTCTAAAAATATTTAAACCTTTCTAAATGTCCCCACACTTTTTGTGCAGCCAAAGGATAATACCTAGTAATTATGTGTCATGTATCATCTACAACTAAAAGTATTTCCTACTAAACAAAAAAAGAGCAAGCAGCAAATAAAAATAGAAAACAGAAAATATGAAAAACAGAAAACAAAACTACGGAAAGAAAAGAAACAAAAAAAAGCGAAGAAAGAAGGAAGGCCCATGTGACCTGGGACAAGCCCAACCCGCACCCACTCATCTCCCTCCTCGCTACAGGAGCGGAGGGAGGTCGTGGCGGCCATCCGGCCACCATGGTCGCGCCCTGTCTGCGTGCCGGCCATCCCGCGGTCATCCCAGTGGATAAGAGCATCCCCCGCACCCCCGAAACCCTAGCCCCACTCAGTTTTCCCCCATGCCTTCCTCTCTCGATCTAGATCTTGCCCGAACATGCTCGCCGCTGTGCCATCGTCGTCGTCGCAGCCAAGGTCGTCTTCGAGCCACACGAAGTGGTCCAGGAGGAGCGCCATCATCACCTTCATCGTCTACGCCCTCGGGTTCAAGCTGGGAAGCCATCAAGACTCGCCATCGGGTCGTCTTCCCGGCACGGCCGTCACATCTCGTTGATGAGTGCGATGCGTCCGGCCAGCCCCGCGCCTTCCGACCATGTCCACGGGCCTCCCCTGTGAGCTCCTCCTCCGACCTCCTCTTCCTCAACCTCGATCTGTCGCCGTAGTCGCCCGTACCCAACGAGGTCCCCATGGCTGGAGTTATGGTCTCCTGTGCCCTCGCTCGCACCTAGCCACACCCGCGCTCCGTTGACCGCGCCCTGGCCATACCTCGCGCGTGCGTCCGCCGCGCCCGCAGGCACCCGCGCGTCGCCGCGCTCGCCTAGCCCTGTCCTGCTGCTGTGTTGTTGATGCTCTTACGAGGCTGCTGCTTGCTTCTTGCTCTCCTCCTGCTACTGCCACGCTGCCGCCTGAAGCTCGTCTCGGCCGCGCGTGTGGTCGCTGCGCCCCCCACGCCACCCGTTGCTCCCGCGCTGGCCCTGCTGCTCCCTCTCCTTGCGCTGCTGATGCTGCTCGCGTACTGATGCGGCTGTGCGGATGAATCTGCTGCCGATGCGTACTGCTACTGAAGCTGTGTGCTGCTGCTTGCTCCTGACGTTTATTGCTACTAGTTGCTGCTGTCCACTTGCTGCCACCGCTCTTGGCCATGGCCGTCAAGGTCCATGTACATGGCCATGTTCTTGCCGTGTGTGTGCGTGAGTTGTGTGTGTGAGTTGTGTGTATGGCTGGCTTTTGCCACAGCCATGTGTGGTCGGCTCTTTGCTAGCTTAGGGACTAATCCCCAGTTAAAACAAGCCCTTTTTGTTAGACTAATTTATATTAGGCTTAGTTTTAGTTGGACCTATGACAGCAGGGCCCCACGCCCCCTTTTCAAAAAAAATATAATAAAAAATAATTAATTAATTAATTAATTAGTAATTAATTAATTTAATGAATCTTGTTAATTAGCCTAACTTAATTAGTCTAATTAGTTAGCTAATTAACTATTAATTAATTAAATAGACAATGACGATTGGGCCCCACTGCCCCTTTGACCAGTCAACCCGGTTAGAGTTGACTGTTGACCCTGTCGATGTCATGATGACGTCATGCTGATACAATAACTCTATTTTAGTTTTTAAAATAATTACAGAAATTGTTTTAAAACCTCGAATAATCATATAAAATAATTCGTAACTCGGATGAAAATACTTTGTACATGAAAGTTGCTTAGAACGATGAGACGAACCCGGATACGCAGCCCGTTCGTCTGCCACGCATCCCTAGCATAGCAAACTCATAACTTTCCCCCTCCGGCTCCTCTGCCCGAAAACGCGAAACACCGGGGATACTTTCCCGGATGTTTCCTCCCTTCACCGGTATCACCGCATACCGCGTTAGGGCACGCCTAGCATCACGCTTGGCTTTGTCATGCATCGCTATGCATCTGTTTGCTTAAATATTTATTGTTTCTTCCCCCTCTTCTCTCGCTAGACATCGAGACCGGCGCCGCTGTTGCCCAGTACGACTACGGGGTTAACGACCCCTCTCTCTTGCCAGAGCAACTAGGCAAGCCCCCCCTTGATCACCAGATATCGCCTACTCTCTTTCCACTGCTTGCATTAGAGTAGTGTAGCATGTTACTGCTTTTCGTTAATCCTATTCTGATGCATAGCCTGTCATTGCTACTACTGTTGTTACCTTTACCTGCAATCCTAATGCTTAGTATAGGATGCTAGTGTTCCACCAGTGGCCCTACACTCTTGTCTGTCTGCCATGCTATACTACTGGGTCGCGATCACTTCGGGAGGTAATCACGGGCATATGTTATATACTTGATACTGTTACATTACTTATGATACTGTTCGGAGATGGGGGCTGAAGGGGCAGGTGGCTCCATCCCGATAGAGGTGTGCCTAGGTTCCCGACGGCCCCCGACTGTTACTTTGTGGCGGAGCGACAGGGCTGGTTGAGACCACCTAGGAGAGAGGTGGGCTTGGCCCTGGTCGGCGTTCGCGGATACTTAAAACGTTTAACAAGATCTTTGTATTTGATCTGAGTCTGGCCACTGGCCTATACGCACTAACCATCTACGTGGGGACAGTTATGGGCACTCGACGTCGTGGTATCAGCCGAAGCCTTCGTGACGTCAGCGACTGAGCGGCGCGCGCCGGGTTGGACTGGAACGCCTACTCTTGTATAAGGGAGGCTAGGTCTGCTCACCGGCCGCGTACGCAATGTGCAGGTGTGCAATGGGCGATGGGCCCAGACCCTTGCGCCATAGGATTTAGATCGGCGTGCTGACCTCTCTGTTGTGCCTAGGTAGGGCTGCAACGTGTTGATCTTTCGAGGCTGGGCATGACCCAGGAAAGTGTGTCCGGCCAAATGGGATCGAGCGTGTTGGGTTATGTGGTGCACCCCTGCAGGGAAGTTAATCTATTCGAATAGCCGTGATCTTCGGTAACAGGGCGACTTGGAGTTGTACCTTGACCTTATGACAACTAGAACCGGATACTTAATAAAACACACTCTTCCAAGTGCCGGATACAACCGGTGATCGCTCTCTCACAGGGCGACGAGGGGAGAATCATCGGTTAGGATTATGCTATGCGATGCTACTTGGTGAACTTATCATCTACTCTCTTCTCCTGCTGCAAGATGGAGGTTGTCAGAAGCGTAGTCTTCGAAAGGACTAGCTATCCCCCTCTTATTCCGGCTTTCTGCAGTTTAGTCCACATATGATACCTCTTTTCCAGTTGATACCAATGCATACATATGTAGTGTAGCTCATTGCTTGCGAGTACTTTGGATGAGTACTCATGGTTGATTTGCTCCCTCTTTTCCCCCTTTCTATACCCGATTGATGCGACCAGATGATGGAGCCCAGGAGCCAGACGCCACTGTCGATGACGACTGCTACTACTCGGGAGGTGCCTACTACTACGTGCAGGTTGCTGACGACGACCAGGAGTAGTTTAGGAGGATTCCAGGCAGGAGGTCTGCGCCTCTTTCGATCTGTATCCCAGTTTGTGCTAGCCTTTTTAAGACAAACTTGTTTAACTTATGTCTGTACTCAGATATTGTTGCTTCCGCTGACTCGTCTATGGTCGAGCTCTTGTATTCGAGCCCTCGAGGCCCCTGGCTTGTAATATGATGCTTGTATGACTAGTTTATTTGTAGAGTTGTATTGTGATATCTTCCCGTGAGTTTCTGATCTTGATCGTACACGTTTGCGTGTATGATTAGTGTACGATTGAATCGGGGGCGTCACAACCGCATCGCTAGCGATGATCGAAGGAGCCATCAAGCCTTATGGTGATGACATAGTGGAACTCTCAATGAAAGCACCAATGTCGGTGTCAAAACCGGCGGATCTCGGGTAGGGGTACCGAACTGTGCGTCTAAGGCGGATGATAACAGGAGGCAGGGGACACGATGGTTTACCCAGGTTCGGGCCCTCTTGATAGAGGTAAAACCCTACGTCCTGCTTGATTGTTCTTGATGATATGAGTATTACAAGAGTATACCACGAGATCGGAGAGGCTAAACCCTAGAAGCTAGCCTATGGTATCATTGTATGTTGTCCTACGGACTAAAACCCTCCGGTTTATATAGACACCGGAGGAGGCTAGGGTCATACAAGGTCGGTTACAAAGGAGGAGATATGCATATCCGTATTGCCTAGCTTGCCTTCCATGCCAAGTAGAGTCCCATCCGGACACGGGACGAAGTCTTCAATCTCGTATCTTCACAGTCCAACAGTTCGGCCAAAGAATATAGTCCGGCTGTCCGGAGACCCCTTAATCCAGGACTCCCTCAATGGTACTAACTCTTTTACCTTGTTTTTACCCCTTGTGCCATTTCAAAATTTATAACAACGATTTATGCATATCTTTGTTTTCAGTACTTTCTAAAGCAGTTCACCAATGATTACCTCTCAGACCACCTGCATGGTCAAGAGGCAAGGAAGGTATTCATTCAACACCCATGGTACAATATTGAAGTCTTCCTGAAGAGGACTAAGGTTGGATGGGCAATTATCCATAGCCGCTGGCCTAAAGTTGCAAGGACATTCAATATCACTGAAGGCTCAATATGCGCCTTCCGCTTATGCAGTTTCCTGGATGAGATTCATCTGTCTATTTACCGTGTATGATGCTACTTTCCAAAGGTTTTCGATGTTGCATGTGAAACTTGGTGCTGTTGTGTAATGGCGTAACTAGCTATATCCCTCTTTGGTGTAACTGAGTGCTGAAGCTATCTGATGTAGTTCGACTATGAAATCATGGTTGTCGTTATACGGATATGAAATATCTGGTGTGTTTTATAAGAAATGTCAATTTGATTATTACATGAATTATCAATAATAGGCTAATTACCCTGCATATTGGGGTTTTCTATTGCAGACGGCTTCTCTGGCAACACCGTGGGCGATGAACTCAAACAACCCACACGGTTTCTAGAAAGTAGGCGTTTTGGATCAATTAACAATCACACACGGCTTCCAGCAGAGAACCGTTTGCGTTAGGCCACCTTGCACACATGTTTCCACTTAAAAATTTGTGTGTGATATACATACAAACGGAAACATTTTTCTGAGATTCACTGTGTGGGATGTACATACGAACAAAAACGATTGGGTTTCGATGCCTCGCCCGATCGCACATGAGCTCATTTTGCCCCGCGTGTGTGACCGGAGGGCCTATCCTCGACGGTTTCTAGGTCGTGTGGGAAGGATCCCCCTATCACACACACTCACTTGACAACGGTTTATAACTCCATCACGGAAAGGGGGTAAAAACTGTTTGTATAACATGTCTCTGCACCAGTGAAACCTCAACCGATTCGGGGGCTAAACCTATGGGAGCGCCGTCAGTCGGCATGTTCCTCACTCGGCTTCCTACTTTTTCTAAAATATGCTCAATACCTAATGCTCACTCTTCGTCTCTAGCCCGGTTCCAACTCGACCGTCTGGTTGGCAAGAGCAAAAGCTAACATTCAATGTAAGAAGTGCTGCTGGAATGATTACTCCCTGGAGTGTCCAACTTTTTTCTACAGTCGGCAGTTTCGAGGACGAATTCATTCATCGTGCCAAGGGCACGAGGATTCGCCTGCTTGACCCAATTCCAGGCTGAATTTATTTACCGAGCCGAGTGCGCGAAGATCAGTCCGACTAATTCAAGTCCAGGCTAAGCTTATTTATTGTGCCAAGCGTGTGAAGATCCATCCGATTGACTCAATTTTAGACAAAAGATATTTACCGTGTTGATTGCATGGAGGTTCACCAAGAACATAAACCCTCTGCAGGCTCATCTAGTCCGACAGAGGCTCGGGGACTACACCCAGTGGGTGCACTCAGTGTGCCCCCACTAGAAAAGAAGCCAAAAGGAAACATTTTGCTCGGTCAAGTCCAACACCAACATTCAAGTACAACAAACCCTAAAGACTCTAGCCTGAAGGAAATATGCCCTAGAGGCAATAATAAAGTTATTATTTATTTCCTTATATCATGATAAATGTTTATTATTCATGCTAGAATTGTATTAACCGGAAACATAATACATGTGTGAATACATAGACAAACAAAGTGTCACTAGTATGCCTCTACTTGACTAGCTCGTTAATCAAAGATGGTTATGTTTCCTAACCATGAACAAAGAGTTGTTATTTGATTAACGGGATCACATCATTAGTTGAATGATCTGATTGACATGACCCATTCCATTAGCTTAGCACCCGATCGTTTAGTATGTTGCTATTGCTTTCTTCATGACTTATACATGTTCCTATGACTATGAGATTATGCAACTCCCGTTTGCCGGAGGAACACTTTGTGTGCTACCAAACGTCACAATGTAACTGGGTGATTATAAAGGTGCTCTACAGGTGTCTCCAAAGGTACATGTTGGGTTGGCGTATTTCGAGATTAGGATTTGTCACTCCGATTATCGGAGAGGTATCTCTGGGCCCTCTCGGTAATGCACATCACATAAGCCTTGCAAGCATTGCAACTAATGAGTTAGTTGTGAGATGATGTATTACGGAACGAGTAAAGAGACTTGCCGGTAACGAGATTGAACTAGGTATTGGATACCGACGATCGAATCTCGGGCAAGTAACATACCGATGACAAAGGGAACAACGTATGTTGTTATGCGGTCTAACAGATAAAGATCTTCGTAGAATATGTAGGAACCAATATGAGCATCCAGGTTCCGCTATTGGTTATTGACCGGAGACGTGTCTCGGTCATGTCTACATTGTTCTCGAACCATAGGGTCCGCACGCTTAACGTTACGATGACAGTTTCATTATGAGTTTATGTATTTTGATGTACCGAAGGTTGTTCGGAGTCCCGGATGTGATCATGGACATGACGAGGAGTCTCGAAATGGTCGAGACATAAATATCGATATATTGGAAGCCTATATTTGGATATCGGAATCGTTCCGGGTGAAATCGGGATTTTACCGGAGTACCGGGGGGTTACCGGAACCCCCCAGGGGGTTATTGGGCCTACATGGGCCTTAAGGGAGAAGAGGAAAGGAGGCAAGAGGTGGCCGCGCGCCCCTCCCCTTCCTAGTCCGAATAGGACAAGGGAAGGGGGGCGGCGCCCCCCTTTCCTTTCCCTCTTCCTCCTCTTTCCCCCTTCTCCTTCTCCAACTAGGAAAGAAGGGAGTCCTACTCCCGGTGGGAGTAGGACTCCCCCTTGGCGCGCTCTCCTTGGCCGGCCGCCCCCTCCCCTTGGCTCCTTTATATACGGGGGCAGGGGGACACCCTAGAACACACAAGTTGATCTTTGTGATCGTTCCTTAGCCGTGTGCGGTGCCCCCCTCCATGATATTACACCTCGGTCATATTGTAGCGGTGCTTAGGCGAAGCCCTGCGACGGTTGAACATCAAGATCGTCACCACGCCGTCGTGCTGACGGAACTCCTCCCCAAAGCTTTGCTGGATCGGAGCCCGGGGAGCGTCATCGAGCTGAACGTGTGCCAAGAACTCGGAGGTGCCGGAGTAACGGTGCTTGGATCGGTTGGACCGGGAAGACGTACGACTACTTCCTCTACGTTGCGTCAACGCTTCCACTTCGGTCTACGAGGGTACATAGACAACACTCTCCCCTCTCGTTGCTATGCATCACCATGATCTTGCGTGTGCGTAGGATTTTTTTTGAAATTACTACGTTCCCCAACAGTGGCATCCGAGCCTAGGTTTTATGTGTTGATGTTATATGCACGAGTAGAACACAAGTGAGTTGTGGGCGATATAAGTCATACTGCTTACCAGCATGTCATACTTTGGTTCGGCGGTATTGTTGGACGAAGCGGCCCGGACCGACATTACGCGTACGCTTACGTGAGATCGGTTCTCCCGACGTGCTTTACACAAAGGTGGCTAGCGGGTGACAGTTTCTCCAACTTTAGTTGAACCGAGTGTGACTACGCCCGGTCCTTGCGAAGGTTAAAACAGCACCAACTTGACAAACTATCGTTGTGGTTTTGATGCGTAGGTAAGATTGGTTCTTGCTTAAGCCCATAGCAGCCACGTAAAACTTGCAACAAACAAAGTAGAGGACGTCTAACTTGTTTTTGCAGGGCATGTTGTGATGTGATATGGTCAAGGCATGATGCTAAATTTTATTGTATGAGATGATCATGTTTTGTAACCGAGTTATCGGCAACTGGCATGAGCCATATGGTTGTCGCTTTATTGTATGCAATGCAATCGCCCTGTAATGCTTTACTTTATCACTAAGCGGTAGCGATAGTCGTAGAAGCATAAGATTGGCGAGACGACAATGATGCTACAATGGAGATCAAGGTGTCGCACCGGTGACGATGGTGATCATGACGGTGCTTCGGAGATGGAGATCACAAGCACAAGATGATGATGGCCATATCATATCACTTATATTGATTGCATGTGATGTTTATCTTTTATGCATCTTATCTTGCTTTGATTGACGGTAGCATTATAAGATGATCTCTCACTAAATTTCAAGATAAAAGTGTTCTCCCTGAGTATGCACCGTTGCCAAAGTTCGTCGTGCCCAGACACCACGTGATGATCGAGTGTGATAAGCTCTACATCCATCTACAACGGGTGCAAGCCAGTTTTGCACACGCAGAATACTCAGGTTAAACTTGACGAGCCTAGCATATGCAGATATGGCCTCGGAACACTGAGATCGAAAGGTCGAGCGTGAATCATATAGTAGATATGATCAACATAGCGATGTTCACCATTGAAAACTACTCCATTTCACGTGATGATCGGTTATGGTTTAGTTGATTTGGATCACGTGATCACTTAGATGATTAGAGGGATGTCTATCTAAGTGGGAGTTCTTAAGTAATATGATTAATTGAACTTAAATTTATCATGAACTTAGTCCCTGATAGTATCTTGCTTGTTTATGTTAATTGTAGATAAATGGCATGTGCTGTTGTTCCGTTGAATTTTAATGCGTTCCTTGAGAAAGCAAAGTTGAAAGATGATGGTAGCAATTACACGGACTGGTCCGTAACTTGAGGATTATCCTCATTGCTGCACAGAAGAGTTACGTCCTAGAAGCACCGCTGGGTGCCAGGCCTGCTGCTGATGCAACTGACAATGTTAAGAACGTCTGGCAGAGCAAAGCTGATGACTACTCGATAGTTCAATGTGCCATGCTTTACGGCTTAGAACCGGGACTATCAATGACGTTTTGAACGTCATGGAGCATATGAGATGTTCCAGGAGTTGAAGTTAATATTCCAGAAGAATGCCCAGATTGAGAGATATGAAGTCTCCAATAAGTTCTATAGCTGCAAGATGGAGGAGAATAGTTCTGTCAGTGAGCATATACTCAAGATGTCTAGGTATTGTAATCACTTGATTCAACTGGGAGTTAATCTTCCAGATGATAGCGTCATTGACAGAATTCTCCAATCACTTCCACCTAGCTACAAGAGCTTCGTGGTGAACTATAATATGCAAGGGATGGATAAGACAATTCCCGAGCTCTTCGCAATGCTAAAGGCTGCGGAGGTAGAAATCAAGAAGGAGCATCAAGTGTTGATGGTCAACAAGACCACTAGTTTCAAGAAAAAGGGCAAAGGGAAGAGAAAGGAGAACTTCAAGAAGAACAGCAAGCAAGTTGCTGCTCAGGAGAAGAAACCCAAGTCTGGACCTAAGCCTGAAACTGAGTGCTTCTACTACAAGCAGGCTGGTCACTGGAAGCGGAACTGCCCCAAGTATTTGGCGGATAAGAAGGATGGCAAGGTGAACAAAGGTATATGTGATATACATGTTATTGATGTGTACCTTACTAGAGCTCGCAGTAGCACCTGGGTATTTGATACTGGTTCTGTTGCTAATATTTGTAACTCGAAACAGGGACTACGGATTAAGCAAACACTGGCAAAGGACGAGGTGACGATGCGCGTGGGAAATGGTTCCAAAGTCGATGTGATCGCAGACGGCACGCTACCTCTACATCTACCTTCGGGATTAGTATTAGACCTAAATAATTGTTATTTGGTGCCAACGTTGAGCATGAACATTATATCTGGATCTTGTTTGATGCGAGACGGTTATTCATTTAAATCAGAGAATAATGGTTGTTCTATTTATATGAGTAATATCTTTTATGGTCATGCACCCTTGAAGAGTGGTCTATTTTTAATGAATCTCGACAGTAGTGATACACATATTCATAATGTTGAAGCCAAAAGATGCAGAGTTGATAATGATAGTGCAACTTATTTGTAGCACTGCCGTTTAGGTCATATCGGTGTAAAGCGCATGAAGAAACTCCATACTGATGGACTTTTGGAACCACTTGATTATGAATCACTTAGTACTTGCGAACCGTGCCTCATGGGCAAGATGACTAAAACGCCGTTCTCCGGTACTATGGAGAGAGCAACAGATTTGTTGGAAATCATACATACAGATGTATGTGGTCCGATGAATGTTGAGGCTCGTGGCGGATATCGTTATTTTCTCACCTTCACAGATGATTTAAGCAGATATGGGTATATCTACTTAATGAAGCATAAGTCTGAAACATTTGAAAAGTTCAAAGAATTTCAGAGTGAAGTTGAAAATCATCGTAACAAGAAAATAAAGTTTCTATGATCTGATCGTGGAGGAGAATATTTGAGTTACGAGTTTGTTCTACATTTGAAACAATGCAGAATAGTTTCGCAACTCACGCCACCCGGAACACCACATCGTAATGGTGTGTCCAAACGTCGTAATCATACTTTACTTGATATGGTGCGATCTATGATGTCTCTTACAGATTTACCGCTATCGTTTTGGGGCTATGCTTTAGAGACGGCCGCATTCACATTAAATAGGGCACCATCAAAATCCGTTGAGACGACGCCTTATGAACTATGGTATGGCAAGAAACCAAAGTTGTCGTTTCTTAAAGTTTGGGGCTGCGATGCTTATGTGAAAAAGCTTCAACCTGATAAGCTCGAACCCAAATTGGAGAAATGTGTCTTCATAGGATACCCAAATGAGACTGTTGGGTACACCTTCTATCACAGATCCGAAGGCAAGACATTCGTTGCTAAGAATGGATCCTTTCTAGAGAAGGAGTTTCTCTCGAAAGAAGTGAGTGGGAGGAAAGTAGAACTTGATGAGGTAACTGTACCTGCTCCCTTATTGGAAAGTAGTACATCGCAGAAACCGGTTTCTGTGACATATAAACCAATTAGTGAGGAAGTTAATGATGATGATCATAGAACTTCAGATCAAATTGCTACATAATCTCGTAGATCAACCAGAGTAAGATCCACACTAGAGTGGTACGGTAATCCCGTTCTGGAAGTCATGCTACTAGATCATGATGAACCTACGAACTATGAAGAAGCGATGGTGAGCCCAGATTCCGCAAAATGGCTTGAAGCCATGAAATCTGAGATGGGATCCATGTATGAGAACAAAGTGTGGACTTTGGTTGACTTGCCCGATGATCGGCAAGCAATTGAGAATAAATGGATCTTCAAGAAGAAGACTGACGCTGACGGTAATGTTACTGTCTACAAAGCTCGACTTGTTGCAAAAGGGTTTCGACAAGTTCAAGGGATTGACTACGATGAGACCTTCTCACCCGTAGCGATGCTTAAGTCTGTCCGAATCATGTTAGCAATTTCCGCATTTTATGATTATGAAATTTGGCAAATGGATGTCAAAACTGCATTCCTGAATGGATTTCTGGAAGAAGAGTTGTATATGATGCAACCAGAAGGTTTTGTCGATCCAAAGGGAGCTAACAAAGTGTGCAAGCTCCAGCGATCCATTTATGGACTGGTGCAATCCTCTCGGAGTTGGAATAAACGCTTTGATAGTGTGATCAAAGCATTTGGTTTTATACAGACTTTTGGAGAAGCCTGTATTTACAAGAAAGTGAGTGGGAGCTCTGTAGCATTTCTGATATTATATGTGGATGACATATTACTGATTGGAAATGATATAGAATTTCTGGATAGCATAAAGGGATACTTGAATAAGAGTTATTCAATGAAAGACCTCGGTGAAGCTGCTTACATATTGGGCATTAAGATCTATAGAGATGGATCAAAACGCTTAATTGGACTTTCACAAAGCACCTACCTTGACAAAGTTTTGAAGAAGTTCAAAATGGATCAAGCAAAGAAAGGGTTCTTGCCTGTGTTACAAGGTGTGAAGTTGAGTAAGACTCAATGCCCGACCACTGCAGAAGATAGAGAGAAAATGAAAGATGTTCCCTATGCTTCAGCCATAGGCTCTATCATGTATGCAATGCTATGTACCAGACCTGATGTGTGCCTTGCTATAAGTCTAGCAGGGAGGTACCAAAGTAATCCAGGAGTGGATCACTGGACAACGGTCAAGAACATTCTGAAGTACCTGAAAAGGACTAAGGATATGTTTCTCGTATATGGAGGTGACAAAGAGCTCATCGTAAATGGTTACGTTGATGCAAGCTTTGACACTGATCCGGACGATTCAAAATCGCAAACCGGATACGTGTTTACATTAAACGGTGGAGCTGTCAGTTGGTGCAGTTCTAAACAAAGCGTCATGGCGGGATCTACGTGTGAAGCGGAATACATAGCTGCTTCGGAAGCAGCAAATGAAGGAGTCTGGATGAAGGAGTTCATATCCGATCTAGGTGTCATACCTAGTGCATCGGGTCCAATGAAAATCTTTTGTGACAATACTGGTGCAATTGCCCTGGCAAAGGAATCCAGATTTCACAAGAGCACCAAACACATCAAGAGACGCTTCAATTCCATCCGGGATCTAGTCCAGGTGGGAGACATAGAGATTTGCAAGATACATACGGATCTGAATGTAGCAGACCCATTGACTAAGCCTCTTCCACGAGCAAAACATGATCAGCACCAAGGCTCCATTGGTGTTAGAATCATTACTGTGTAATCTAGATTATTGACTCTAGTGCAAGTGGGAGACTGAAGGAAATATGCCCTAGAGGCAATAATAAAGTTATTGTTTATTTCCTTATACCATGATAAATGTTTATTATTCATGCTAGAATTGTAATAACCGGAAACATAATACATGTGTGAATACATAGACAAACAAAGTGTCACTAGTATGCCTCTACTTGACTAGCTCGTTAATCAAAGATGGTTATGTTTCCTAACCATGAACAAAGAGTTGTTATTTGATTAACGGGACCACATCATTAGTTGAATGATCTAATTGACATGACCCATTCCATTAGCTTAGCACCCGATCGTTTAGTATGTTGCTATTGCTTTCTTCATGACTTATACATGTTCCTGTGACTATGAGATTATGCAACTCCCGTTTGCCGGAGGAACACTTTGTGTGCTACCAAACGTCACAACGTAACTGGGTGATTATAAAGGTGCTCTACAGGTGTCTCCAAAGGTACATGTTGGGTTGGCGTATTTCGAGATTAGGATTTGTCACTCCGATTGTCGGAGAGGTATCTCTGGGCCCTCTCGGTAATGCACATCACATAAGCCCTGCAAGCATTGCAACTAATGAGTTAGTTGTGAGATGATGTATTACGGAACGAGTAAAGAGACTTGCCGGTAACGAGATTGAACTAGGTATTGGATACCGACGATCGAGTCTTGGGCAAGTAACATACCGATGACAAAGGGAACAACGTATGTTGTTATGCGGTCTGACCGATAAAGATCTTCGTAGAATATGTAGGAACCAATATGAGCATCCAGGTTCCACTATTGGTTATTGACCGGAGACGTGTCTCGGTCATGTCTACATTCTTCTCGAACCGTAGGGTCCGCACGCTTAACATTACGATGACAGTTTCATTATGAGTTTATGTATTTTGATGTACCGAAGGTTGTTCGGAGTCCCGGATGTGATCATGCACATGACGAGGAGTCTCGAAATGGTCGAGACATAAAGATCGATATATTGGAAGCCTATATTCGGATATCGGAATCGTTCCGGGTGAAATTGGGATTTTACCGGAGTACCGGGGGGTTACCGGAACCCCCCGGGGGGTTATTGGGCCTACATGGGCCTTAAGGGAGAAGAGGAAAGGAGGCAAGAGGTGGCCACACGCCCCTCCCCTTCCTAGTCCGAATAGGACAAGGGAAGGGGGGCGGCGCCCCCCCCCCCCTTTCCTTTCCCTCTTCCTCCTCTTTCCCCCTTCTCCTTCTCCAACTAGGAAAGAAGGGAGTCCTACTCCCGGTGGGAGTAGGACTCCCCCTTGGCGCGCCCTCCTTGGCCGGCCGCCCCCTCCCCTTGGCTCCTTTATATACGGGGGCAGGGGGGCACCCTAGAACACACAAGTTGATCTTCATGATCGTTCCTTAGCCGTGTGCGGTGCCCCCCTCCACGATATTACACCTCGGTCATATTGTAGCGGTGCTTAGGCGAAGCCCTGCGATGGTTGAACATCAAGATCGTCACCAGGCCGTCGTGCTGACGGAACTCCTCCCCGAAGCTTCGCTGGATCAGAGCCCGGGGAGCGTCATCGAGCTGAACGTGTGCCAAGAACTCGGAGGTGCCGGAGTAACGGTGCTTGGATCGGTTGGACCGGGAAGAGGTATGACTACTTCCTCTACGTTGCGTCAACGCTTCCGCTTCGGTCTACGAGGGTACGTAGACAACACTCTCCCCTCTCGTTGCTATGCATCACCATGATCTTGCGTGTGCGTAGGAAATTTTTTGAAATTACTACGTTCCCCAACATAACCGACTATCATCAATCATTCGGAGTCTCAGGGGATACACCCTATGGGTGCGCTGATCATGCACCCATAGAGCAAAATCCCGAGTAATATGTTACTCGATGCAGGACCTGCTCCAGATCACTCAAAAAATTGCTATAAGGTGAGTTTAATGCTCCTCCGTGGACCTGTTTTGAGCCTTCTTCCAGGACTCAAAGCGTGAAACTCATAAGTTTTGATCTAGAACTGTCTCGTATTGACGTTCCTCCGGGATAAGAATGGCATCTCTATGAGAGAGCAGTCCATGCGTCAATCTTGTTGCCCATATTTAATGACACACCCATACTCTGATCATGAGTTAACCTCTTTCAAGAGATGAACGGCTGTCGCCAAGTTGCTCCTCGCGGCCACTTACCCCAGATCAGTCGGGAAGTGCAGTGCCAGAATCCATTGAGATTTTGTTCATACCTTGGTTGTTTGAAAGCACGTCCGAGTATTTCTGTAATCACTCGGGCCAAATTGTGTCTTTCACAAACTCGTTCTGCAAAATTGCAACCGATACGGGGGCTAATGTTGGGGATATACATAACAAGTAGGTCCACAAAGGATAAAAATATCATAAATCATGGGGTCCACACATCAAGTGGGTCCAGATAAATCTCATCCAGACATACTATCCACTCGGACGTATCGACGTACCATCCACTCGGATGACAGGCAACCACTCAGACGTATGACTCACTTGGATATGCGAAGACCAACGGTCGGCAAGGCAGTCAAAGCATCATCCTAGTAGTAGGCTGGCATTATGGCATCAATGCTCCACTTTGTAACATAAGAGGTTAGGGGTAGCACACTCTATATAGGCCACACGTAGCTAAGGGCCCCTGCTCTCATCTCTCTCTCCCTCACCACTAGTCTCAAGACTTAGCTCATGCATGGAGATCCGTTCTCCCCTCTCTCACACACAAATACACTTCATGATAGATAAAAGAAAGCCTCTCCGAAGCACGAGACATATGATTGTTATCTCCACCGTGAGAGGCCCGAACTCGCTAAAATCATTTGTGTCACCCGTCTGCATCTCGATAGATCATGCTCCTTTACCCTACCCCTTACTATTGTTGGAATCGTTCCCACGACAGTGGGAGGATGCAGCAATGAAGCATGACGTTGACCACGTCAGCCAGCTGGAGGTTCTTCTGACTGGACGACCATTTGATCCTCTTGATCAGTGCCTCCACCTCGTCTGGGTTCCCCCAAGCGATGCCCAAAAGAGACCCCATGAATTTTCTTTTCTTGTTGAGCTTTCTTTAGAAGAGTTGAAAAACCCTCAACACAAAAGAGGAATAGATATGATGATAGAGGATCACACTGTCGAAGCCCTCGATGAGAGGAAACTATCCGGCGCATCGCCATTCAGTTTCACCATAACCTTGCTGTCATAACACATCTCATGACCATGGCTGTCCATGCCTGAGAAAATCCAAATTGTGTCATCATATTATGCAAAAAAGACCACTCCACAATCCACATGATCCATCATGTCTAACTTAACCGCACATAACGGCTTCTTTCTTTTTCTCTTCCTTATCGCATGTACACACTCATACGCCACTAGGACGTTATCAGTGATAAGTCTCCCCTTGACAAATGCACTTTGTTCCTTAGAGATAATAATGGATAGAACACTTTTTAATCGGAGAGTGGCGTTTTGGCTCCTAGGTGTAGATACACCTATTATGAAATATGTATAAAAACACATTTTGAAATTTTAAAAAAATTCAAGAAAAATCTCGCGTGTACATCTGGACATCCTATGGTCGCACACAAATTTTTGGTGAAAATGGACGTTTTTTGTGGCATGTGTGAAAAATTAAAAAAAATGCCTCATGAATAGCTATAATCAAGCATCAAAAATTGTCTTTTTTACACAAACCAAAAATGTCCCTTTTCTCCGAAACTTGGTGCACCCACATATAATGTCCGGATTTATACGTGTGATTTTTTCTTAAATTTTTTTAACTTTATAAATTTTGTATTTAGATAATGGGTGCATATACACCTATGAGCCAAAGTGAATTTCCGGCATCGGTTAGCAAGGACCTTGGCCGCGCCCGCAATATTGTATAGGACATTGCACAGACTAATTGGCCTAAACTAAGCGCGCTAATCGGATGACTGTGCACTAGACCGGCCCAAAATTTATGCACTTCCCATGAGCGTGTGTGTGTGGCTGCTCCGTGTGAGTCAATGGCCCGTGGCAAGCATGAGCGATTTCGTCGGCGGTCCACTCTTGTGTTGCGCGTGAGTATTTTTCGTCTGATGTGCCACGACCGGCTGGAAGCTGCGTCCGACCCAGCCAGCGCCAACAAGGAAGCCTCGGTCGCACCTTCCTTCCATCCATCCTCTAGGCCTCGATCGGTCACAGTGCTATAAAAATCCCATCGTTCCCACTCACAAACCAACCCAACACCCGGCGGTCCACTATCCAGATCCAGATTCTCTATCCTGACCCTGCTCCTGCGATCCCCAACCGACCCTGCTCCTGCGATCCCCAACCCCAATCCAAGGTATGCGTGCACCAAGAACCGTCTCTGTCCCGTTTGTAGATCTGCCGAGGACCGCGCTCTAGTTTCTTGATCTGCAACCTTTTTCATCTCTGTTTCGCGACGCCAACTCACGACTGGATCCGGTCGCTGGTCTCTGCGTGGTTTTGATTTTGATCCGACCAGGAACAGACCAAGAGCAACAGGGAGACCATGAGCGCCATGGTCGCGTCGTCGCTTAACCCGGAGGCCCCGCTCTTCATCCCGGCAGCGTTCCAGCAGGTGGAGGACTTCTCACCGCAGTGGTGGGACCTCGTCAAGTCCACCGCCTGGTTTCGCGACCACTGGTACCACCAGCACCAGCAGCTCGACGATATGGTCGACTCCCTCATGGCCTTGGAGGCCGAGGACGCCATCGCCGTCGAGGCTTCGCAGCCGCAGCCGCCAGCGGCACTCAAGATTGGTACGTATCGACCAATTCACTCTCCACGCCTATACATGTACAGTACTGTATATGATATGAGCGCTCAAGTAAAAGATGAAGCAAGACTGCAGTGAGCTCATCACGTATGTGCTTCTGTATGTGCAGACGGGGTGCTCAAGGCGCTGAGCCTGGCGTCCCCAAGCCCAAAGGGTGGCTTCTCGGAGAAGCCTAGGTACACCGAGAAGCCCACCAAGTACGCCGGCAGCCCGAGGAGCGGTGGCGCACCGCGCTTCATCCACCAGCCTCGCTAGGTTGGGATGTCAAGCTTCAAGAATCGAGCAAATCCTGCGCCTGCAGTGATGCATTGCTCTGGCTGCCGCCGCCGTCTCATCTTTCAAGTCTTCTTCTACTAGTAGTAAGTAGTGGTGTCCGTTTGTATATTATATTAAGTACGTAGAAATGAAATGACCTAAGAAAAAGGCAACAAAATGCAACCGATGTTCAGTGTGATTTGCCTTGCAAGTTATGTTCTGCTCAGTGCGTGTGATGGTTCAGCCTCGTTCGCTCCTCGCTCCTTTTTCACCCCACGTACGTCAGAAAAAGGAGCCAGAAAAAAGAGGAGATAAAAAACAACCCCGACCCCACGAACACCCCGTCCCATGATCCAATCTCCCCCGACCCCTCCGCCCTCGTTCAACCTCCCCTCGTACGATAGAGGAAGGAAAAAAGGCGCCTGCTAGGCGTCATCCGGCTTATAACTTGCAGTTATAAGCCGCCTTATCTACCGTCCGATATGATTAATCAAGGCCATCAGTTTGTATCCCCGCATCACAGTACGTCCACAGCCCCGCGACATTAACTGATACAAACCGTTCAATGGAAGACGCTACCAAGATCAGAGCAAGCAGCGCTTGCCGTCGGCCGCATGCAGCACGGTCGGTGTCGTGGTGGAGCTGCAATGGAACAAGATATGATTAATCAAGGCCATCAGTTTGTATCACCGCATCACAGCACGTCCACAGCCCCGCGACATTAACTGATACAAACCGTTCAATGGCAGACGCTACCGAGATCAGAGCAAGCAGCGCTTGCCGTCGGCCGCATGCAGCATGGTCGGTGTCATGGTGGAGCTGCAATGGAACATCGCCGGAGGTCGCCGCTGCTGTAATGGAGCATCACTTGGCTGATGGTGCCGTGGTGGAGCTGCAATGAAACATCACTGGGGGTCGTCGCTGCTACGGTGGAGCGTCGCCGGACCGTCGATCCGTGGTGCTGTGATGAAGCATTGTCGAACCGCCGACGTCGGCGGTGCTTCATTGCAACCTCGCCGGAGCTTCCAACGACCGCCGCGACGCTTCACTGCAACCTCGCCGGAGCTCCAACAATCGTCGTGGCGCTTCATTGCAACCTCGCCGGAGCTTCATTGCAACCTCAGCCGTGCTCCATGGTAGCACCCCGACAGCCACCGGCGAAGCTTCATTGCAGCGTCACCACCACCACGCGGCCGTGCTCCATCGCAGCACCGCTGCCCGCCTGCCCCATCAAAGCTCCACCGCAGCACCAGACTGGTGCCGCCGAAGCTTCACTGCAGCGCAACGCGATGGCGTCGAGGTGCTGCGGCGAATCAGGCGACCGCGATGGCGGATGTTGTGACACAACAGTGCGGCGAGCCGGCGACAGCGATGCTGCGATGCAGACGCGGTGGCGACAGAGCTCTCGAGGCCCGATGTTGTGATGCTCCTCTCCTCAACCTCCCCACTGCAGCATGTGCGGCGAGTGGTGACCCGCCTCCAACACCATCGTCTTCTGCAGCTCCGGTGGCCACACCGTACCGTCGCCCCCCTTTGGAGCAGCGATGCCCCGCGATGGATCTCTCACATGGGTCCTAGGATTTGTGTTGGAGCTTCGCCGAAGGGAGAGAAGGTGAGCAGGAAGGTTGTTGACGCCGGCGGCATGGCTCCGGCGGTGGGTTGGACGGGATTGAGGGGTGAGAGATAGAGGGAGGAGATGGAACAGAGAAGAGATGGGGATGAAGAGAAGCGCTCCAGGGAAGACCAGATCCTTCGGCAAAGAGATAAGATGGAGGACGCGTGGGCATGTGGGCCTGTGAGACACATGGCGTGCTGTGAAGGAGGTTTACGAGAGATAGAAATCATCCGGTTGATTGTAAACGTTTTCCAGAAAAAAAATCTACCGAAAACATCGCGCACCAAACCGACGCAAAAACAGTGAAGAACACACGTCCTCCACCTTCTCCCGGACCCATTCTGCATCTCTTTCCCAATCCCGAACTACCTGGCATCCGTCCTCGCTCGCACCCCCGCATGGAGGGCTCACCCCGCCCCGCCGAAGGCCTCGTGCACGGCGGACACCTTGGCGATCGAGCTTGCGGGGGCGGCGCCTCGGGGACGGCCCGGTCATGCGCGGCAACGGCGCCGGCGGCGGGGGGTAGCGGGCCACGCAGCAATCCATCTGGTAAACCCCCAATCTATTCCTAGCCACAGCCGCAATCCTGGCATCTCCTTTCCGGAATCGCCTCCACGAAGAACTTGCCATTCATGCGCGACGCCTTCATATCCATTGGGTTGTTCCCCACGTTTCCACCTATGCTTGCCTCCTAGCCATCGTCGACCATGAAGCAGCAGCACAACGTGGTCGGCGGATTCCGTCCCCGTGGTCATTGGAGGAGCCGTGCCACCTGTGACCAGCGGTCTGGGACGTAAAGCCGTCTGTGGAGGCATGGAGATACCATGGAGACATACTGGAGACTCCAGGGAACTGGACACGAACGCGGCATGGATTGTATTGTGCCATGTCGGCAGCAGTACGATGAGGGGATTTGATTCCGGCGAATCACGGGGCCACGGTTGCAGGCCCAACGCCCCTGCTTCGCTAAGCCCATCGACTTTGGCACAGCAAGACCCAGCCATGTCGCCCATACCATGGTTGCCTGAATCATTGGTGGGTTCATGCTCCAGGAGCATGTGATCCTGTAGTTTCCTCGCAGCCCATGGTCAAGTGCCCATGAAGGAGATGACCAATATATTGTCACAAAAGTGCCTTGGTTAAGTCAATCTATCATGGTGCCATATTATTTTGTAATTGTCGCTGCTGATTCTACTATTCAAGTGTAATTTTGTAATTACGTGTTTTCTCACTTCGCAATATCTCTGTTATCTGCTCCACTAAAATGTAGGGATTTCATTTACAAAATTTCTGCATATTTCTGAAAATAATGAGAAGTCCATTTCTCTTTGGAGCACAGATGAACATTACATATTTTTGAAATTTCTGGGAGAAATCCTTGCATGAATGCAACAAGTTAGCTCCTAAAATATAACACTAAAGCTTATCAAAATTATAACACTATGCTCATCCATTAATCAAAATATGTATTGAACCATTTCGATGTTGTTTTTGTTGTATCTTGATTTCTTGAAAATATAGATGTAACATACTATTAACAACCAAACAAGTAACTTTCTCTCACGAAAAGACTAATGGACGTAATTTGCCAGGAACACAGTTGTGACATACACCAAAGATGAAAAAAATGATTGATGCGCTTCTTAGGAGAAGAAGTTAGCAATTTATATTCCACTTTTTTATTGCACGTGGTAGTTGGTTAAAAGATTTGAAGTCACCAGCACGGTACTGGTAAATGGTTCCTACATTGCGGAGATGAGGTTCAGTTTGTGTCTTTCTTCACGTGTAAATGATAGATTTGCTTGATGTGAGAAAAGTGAGTTTTTAAAAAAAAAAGTCTCTTTGAATTTCTCATAGGCACATATTTTACTTGTTGATAATTCAATTAGGGATCCTCTCATGGTTGTTTTATAAGTTGTAATAGTGTAATAAGTCATATCTCTGTGTTTAAAATGTGCAGGTGGAGAAAAATTCACTGGACATGACCATTGCAGGAAAGTCATGGGTGTTCGGAACACAAAGAAGTTCTAAATATTGCAAGTTGAAGTTTTATCTATGCTGCTCGGTATTTTCGTTTTCAATTAACACTCTACGAATGATATTTGATGCTTATTTAAATAACTGACATGTATGTACTATGACATTCCCTTAGCTCGTGCTCTTGGTTTTTCTCTAAATCAATGTTTAAGTCAATGTGTATACCTCCTACAAAAATGATAAGTACATGTATGAAAAAGAGAGTATGAGAGACAACAAGATATTCCCAATCCTGGAAGGTAAGATATTCATGGCAAGATACTCTCAAGTAAAGATAAGAGCATCTTATATTCCGCATAAACAAATGCAATTAAGCTTCCACCCTCTCCGTGTATTCAACGTAAGGTGTTAACGTGTTAGCTGTTGTGCAAGCTATAGTTCTCTTTGTTTGACTAGCTATGTTGTAAGTCGATTATGCTATTACCCCAACAATGGAGAAAGATATGATTCTGGGAGAAGGGAATTGGTATGCATGCTGTTTTCTAAATGATCCGTCTGCGGCTTCTTGCAGGCATAACTATTGAATCTCTTCAACAAGTTTTTTAATGCACTCTCGGCAAGTGTGCATTGTTCCCCCTTTTCCCAATATATACAAGGTTACAGAAGCCATTCTTGTAACTGATACTGTACAGTTTGTGTTTGTTTGATTTCGTTAGCTACACATTGTATTTTATTATTCTTTACGTTTCTTGCAGCCACAAAGTGTTTACGTACTCCCTCCGCTCCTTTTTACTCTGCATATAAGAATTGTCTGAAGTCAAACTTCATAAAGTTTCACCATATTTATATGAAAAAATATTAACATCTATAATGCTAAGTTTATACAATATGAAAACTAAAGTCATGACGCATCTAATGTTGTTGATTTCACATTCTGAATGTTGGTATTTTTTTCTATAAACTTGGTCAAAGGTCACAAGGTTTGACTTCAGACAAATCTTATATGCAAACTAAAAAGGACCGGAAGGGGGTATTAGTTTCATTTCCTCTGCTAGAAACCATATTCGTTCCTTCTACATTTTCTGGTAGCTACAGAAACGTTATCTTTGTGGCACTCATAAACTAAGGAGAGACACATATTGACATTACACAACGTGCAGTTTTTATTATTTGTAAATAAGAATTTTAGTACATCATCCTCTATCATGGTAGGTTAGAATAGTTTCATTTTCATCTCCCACAATACATGATGAATGATTCATAGATTTACTAAAGGTCAAAAGGTGTCCAAGCGGTGATAAGGTATGGTTGTAGTGACGATAATACTGGAGCAACTGCAGTTGAAGAGAATGAAGGCAGAGGAGAAAGATTCCGCTTTATCTTTTGCGACAACCGACAAGAGAGTGGATAAGGGGATATGACGTCTGCCTGGAAGAAATCACTAGGGAAGAGACTTTGTATTGTTGCTAAGAATGTCGCCATATTTGGGAGATATTTCTACATTATCAAAATTGTTTTGTTAATTTTTTTAATTCCGTGTCAACGCACGGGCATTCGACTAGTAGTACTAGAATGCACCCTTGTTATTGCGTGGCCAAGCAGCTTAATTTTAATTATTGTTTAGCCTTTTCTAAAGATAAAGATGCGTCGCTGTTGGTTGTTGAGATGCCATTCTCTTCTGATTTATTGTTGATTGATTGCTGCCATGATCTCCATGGGAGTTCAGAAGTAGCTGGTGCTGGAAGATGACAATATTCAGTTCGATTGGTTTATGACAAGTATGGTGTTCAGCTCAGCTATATACACTGATTCTCAATGTTGGAACGTGCCTTCAGATTCGGCAGCCATGGCAGCTGTTTAGCTGCGGGTTATAGTTGAGATTTTTTTTTTTTTTGCGAAACAGGTTATAGTTGAGATTGTGCCCTGTGTTTGTGGGCTAGCAGATAGGAAACTGAGATGGTAATGCATATGATTTTAGCGTGTTGTAAAACTTGTATCATACCGCCGAATAAAGTTTGTGGGCTACCAAATAGGAAACTGAGATAGTAATGGATATGATTTTAGCGTGTTGTAAAACTTGTATCATCATGCTGAATAAAGTTTGCACATAAAATGCATTCAGTTACATATATAAATTGGTTTGTCTGGCATACATAGAGGCGGAAGCCCCAGGCCCTCGCGTCGCCCGACCCGAGCGACTCGGGGGAATCCAGCCACCGCCGGGCTCGGTACCCCTCGTCCCGCCCACCTCCGCGTTGCCGCCGCCGGAGGGCGCCGGGCCTTGGGACGGCGGCGGGGCCGTTCTCCCACTCTCTCCCATCGCCCCTGCCCTCTCAGATCCGTTCCTGGCGGCGGCGCGGCCTCCCTCGGCGGCTCGCTGGCGGTCTATTCCCCGGCCAGCTGCTGGCGCGGTTGGTCTCGCCCTGGGGCGCAGGCTGCGTCGTCCCGGCTCATCCCGATCTGGCCATGGCCTGGCGCGGGCCGGATGGCCGCAGACCGCAGTTGCCTTCTTCTCTGACGTGTTGCACGACGGCATGGGGGCCTGCTAGTTTGCTTGTCCAAGGGACACGGTCCTAGCGTTCTTCTTGATCTGAGATGGTGTTCTGCTAGATGCCGACCCTCTATGATCTGGCAATTGACGAGTTTCGGAATGCTCCGTCGGAGATTTTTATTGGGTGCTTGACGCCTGTAGATTACTGGATCAAATGGGATTCGGTCGTGTGCGTCCCTATTTCAGCCCGAGTGGCTTCAGGAGGGTGTGATGCGAGAGAACGTATCCTGTGCAACGACGAGACTGGTGTAACGAGTGCTCCGAGAAATTCTGCGCCACTGGATGCGGAACCAATGGCGCAGAATCGGTCGGAGCACTCGTTACACCAGTCTCGTGGTTGCACAGGATACGTTCTCTGTGATGTGAAGGCGAAGCTTCGTTGTTTATTAACATTATGGGACATGTTGGCATTTCGATTTCCATTATGAAAACAGTGGCGAAGAATGTTATGGTGGCTGAAGTCTAAGGCCTAGTAATGGCGGATCTAGTCTTTGAGGTGGTGAGGACTTTGCTAGATGATTCGTGACTCGTAGAGGCGGCATCAGCAACACAAGCGGAATACAGAGTCTTAGCTTTCAAGGTGAAAACTCAAAGTCTGCCCTTAATTGGTTGTTTCTGCTAGTGTCCTTGTTGAAGGCATTGTTTAAGAGCGGGATTTTCTCCAGGGGTGAAAACCTAAGATCTTCGGTCGGACGATGACGACGCTTGTGCACTGTTTTCTTTTTGGAGGCATCTCTTGTGGAGAACTTGGACTTAGGGTGTTGTTTTGGTGGTGGTTCGTGCTGCAGCTACAAGAAATTGATCACTATAGTGGGATCTTTATTTTTTTTTTATTTTTATCTTTTGGTTGTGTGCATCTGTAATATTTTTATGACATTTCGATGTTGTAGGGGTTAGATGTAATTGGTATCTCCGTGATATTAATATATTCTCTTTGTCAAAAAAAAATCTGGCATACATAGAGAATGGCATGATCATAGTAGATACAAGAGGGTAATAATAAGTCTTGTGCAGATACAGAAGTGTAGGATCCCAAGTCTTTGAAATTTCCATGCAATAGTTGGGTGAATGGCTTCCTCTATTCGATTGTACTTCCTCTGTAAACTAATATAAGATCTTTAATCATTGTTTTAATGATTTAAACGCTCGTATATTAGTTTACGGAGGGAGTAACAATGAGGGTAAGCTGGGAAAACAGTTCGGATACAGGGTTTGTATATGAATGTTGGTGGACGAAATTGAATAGAACATTTCATCAAGTAAATTAAGATACTACCGTTGTTTCATCAAGCAAATTAAGATACTACTACTCTGTACTCCTTACACAAGTATATCATGAATCTAATGGGGGCAGTCATCCAATCTTCCAAAGGCTTCATAACTTTTGCTTCTACGCATCCATTCCCAGAGCCCATTTAGCATGCTGTGTGCGCATATGTGTGTGTGTGAGCAAGCCAGCCGAAACAAGGAAAAAAAGGGGAGATCAGCACTTCTCACCAAGCAAAGTTGCCTGATGGGTAGCAGAGGTGCTACAGGAGGTATCTAGTGCCACTCATCCTACTGATCACCAAGAGAAGAAACTAGTTAAGTAGAACCCTCCTCATGAAAATATTATAAAGATAAATGTAGATGGAAGTTTCAATCCTACAACTGGTACTGGGGCTACTGGATATGTAGCACGAGATAGTATGGGTCGAATCCTTGCTGTAAGAAGTTGTTGGTATAATTCTGTGGCCAATGCCCTGTCGGTGGAAGCGCTCACATACCGTGATGATGTTGATCTTGCAAATACTTTGAACTTTCAGCAGGTAACGGTCGAAACTGATTGTCATAATTTGGTGCAGCTTTGAGAGGCTCGTCAACATCATCGGTCTAGAATTATGGGAATCCTGCATCAGATTCAAGAGATCGCTTCACATTTGCTACATTGTAATTTGATCTTTGTAAGACGTGAGGTTAACTTTGCTGCCCACTTATGTGCGCAACATACTAGTAGTGAGAACGTGTGTAGCTTGTGGACTGGTACTACTACTCCTTTCCTTGCAAGATGTATCCAAAACGATTGTAGTATGTTGGCAGATAAATAATAGAATTATGAATGTTTCAAAAAAAAAAAATGCCAGCATGCATGTTGGGGGCTTTGTCATTTACTCCTGAGAGAAACCCAGCAAAGAAAGAAAGGCATCAACCACAGTGGCCACGTGGGTTTCGACGGAGAATTGGATTCAGACCTCGGTGTTGAGTATGTGTGTTGTGCATATTTGTGTATTGGGCTCATCTTCTAATTTCTTGTATAGTTAAGGTCGTGGCTTATCTTTGTACATCATATATACATACTTTTGCACATGAGTAATATATCGTGTAATTTCCACAAAATACATAGTATTCGTTTTTTAGGTTTTCTTTCCTCGCTTCCGCTACGCCGCCGCCGCCTCGCGTCTACGTACGCCGCCGCCGCCCGCGCCCTCCTGTCGCACTCGCCGCCACCGCTCCTCACCTTCAGCCGCCGCCGCCCGCGACCCTCCCATCGCGCAAGCCGCCGCCGCTCCACCCGCAGCCGCTAACCCTAGCCGTTGTGCCACCTTCACCCGTCGTTGCAGCTTCTCCTAGCCGCCGCCGCACCACCACCCG
>NC_057794.1:126160005-126169771 GCF_018294505.1 Triticum aestivum
GCCGCCCACCCGACCCGCGCCGATCCGCCGCCGCCTGCTACCCAACCCTCGCCGCACCACCTCACGTCGCCATGTCGTCTGTCACGTCGTCCGCGTCCACCAACTCCAACCCATTCGCCGACACCAACCCTCCTGACGTCAATGACATCCGCAACCTCAACATCGTCGAGAGGGTGCCGGTTCATATCTCCCAGACGGATTCCTCCTACTACACGTGGAAGACGTACTTCTCCCTCGTGTTTCGGGAATACCATCTCGTCGACCATGTGGATGGCTCCGTCGACTCCAACCTCGTCCCCGAGTTCCATGATTGGTCTACCATCGACACCATGATCAACCGGTGGTTCTTCCTCACCATCTCGCAGGACCTCTTTCAGACGGTCGTGCAGGACTGTGATGGTGCATGCGCCGTGTGGACCAAGCTGAACGGGCTCTTCACCGACAACCAACTCCAATGTCGCGTTTTTTTGCACCAAGAGTTTTTTGGGTGTCACCAGAAAAACTCCTCCGTCGACGACTATTGTCGCCGCCTGAAGACTCTCGCTGACGAGCTCCGCGATATTGGCGCGAAGATCGATGATGACCTCCTCCTCAGCACGCTCACCGCGGGGCTCAACGAGGACTTCGACAACGCCGCGAAGAACCTCACCCTCATCCCCAACCCGTCCTTTGCGAAGTTCGTTGCGTACCTCCGTTTGGAGGAGCGGCGGATGAAGCATGTGAAGGCGCGGGCCATCCGCACCGCCCTCGCCGCCGGTACCACCTACGGCGGGCCCCCGACGCCTCCTGCTGCCCCGGCCGCACCACCAGGCGCCCTACCCGGCATCCCGGCAGTCGGGGTTCCTCCCACTTCCGTACGGGCCACCCATGCCTCCCGCCCCTCCTGCCGAACGACGCCGCGGGGGTCGGCGCGGTGGTCAGCAGCAGCAGCCGCAGGGCACCGACCCGCCCCGTCAGCAACAGCAGCAACATCAGTTTCAGGTGCCTCCCCCATGGGCCTCTGGCTACAACCCATGGACCGGTGTCATTCATGCATACACCATGCCGGTTCCACGGGTCCCTGCACCGACGCTCCCTGTGCCGTGCTCGCCGACGCATTAGGCGTACTATGCGGCTCCGCAGCCCTATGGAGGGTACCCACTGCCGCAGCTGAGCGGCGGCTACGGCCTCCCCCATGGCGCCACCGCCGCCCTCGCTCGCCCTGCCGCCGACGCCTTGGGATCCAGCGCTCCTCGCCGCGCTGCACTCCGCGCCTACGTCGAACAACTACACTGGAGGCGGTGATTGGTACATGGGCACCGGGGCCATGGCTCACATGTTTGCTCATCCTGGTAATCTTGCCTCCTTCACTCCCGTCACCACCGACCGCCGCATCATTGTCGGCAACGGTTTCACACTTCCTATCACACACGCCAGGCACACTTCTTTTCCTTCTAATTATATGCCATTATCTTTGTCTAACATACTTGTGTCTTCTCATCTTATTAAGAATATTATTTCCATTCATTGTTTCACTTGTGAAAATCCTGTCACTATTGAATTTGACGAGCTTGATTTTTGTGTTAAGGACGCTCGAACCAGGATGGTACTCCACTGATGTGACAGCCCCGACAAGCTCTATCTGGTGCATTCACCTTCATCCGCCACCACCGCACCGGTTGCTCTCTCCGCTGGCGTCGATCTCTGACACACTCGTTTGGGTCATCCCAAACCTGTCACACTTCGTCATATTCTTAGGAGTTTCAGTTATAATAAGATAGAGGATCACACTTGTCATGCCTGTCGTGTCGGCAAACACGTTCGCCTTCCGTTTAATAATTGTACCACCATCGTCGCCTCTTTTCCCTTTCAGTTGATTCATAGCGATGTGTGGACCTCTCCGGTTCCTAGTAATTCGGGTTATTTATATTATCTGGTTATCCTTAATGATTATTGTCATTATGTGTGGGCTTTTCCTTTGCGAAGAAAGTCGGATGCACTCTCCATTTTGACGGCCTTTTACTCCTATGTCAGCATGCAGTTTGGGCGTCTCATTCTTGCTCTTCAGACTGGCAATGGAAAAGAGTTCGACAATCTTGCTTTCCGCAGTTTTCTGTCGCACCACGGCATAGTTTTTCATCTCACATGCTCGTATACTTCACAGCAGAACGGTCGAGCCGAACGCGTCCTTCGCACTCTGAACGACTCCGTTCGCACGCTCCTGTTTCATGCTAACGTGTCGCCTCGCCTTTGGCCGGACGCACTTGCTACTACTTCACTTCTCCTTAACCTTCGACCCTGCCGCCCACGATGGAACTACACACCTCACCATCTTCTCTTTGGTACGCCCCCATCTTATGATGGCTTGCATATTTTCGGGTGCCTTTGCTATCATAGCACTGCCGACACCGCTCCTCACAAACTTGCACCCCGCTCTGTCGCTTGCATCTTCATTGGCTACCCCTCTAACTCCAAGGGATATCGGTGCTACGATCCAGCCTCCCACCGTGTGTTCACTTCCCGACACATTTACTTTGATGAGTATGTGTTTCCGTTTCAGCAGGTACCCTCGGCTGTTCCTCCCGCCACTGATGATGCGGGCTCCTCGACGCCTCTCCCAGGGCGCTCGCACACCGCCCTTGGCCTGCCCCTGGCTTTGAGGCGCATCCACTGCATGCGGCGCCCCCTCTGGCCGAGGCACTGGCGCCCCGACGCCTCCCCTTCCCGCGGTCTTGTCGCCCACGGTTCCGGCTCCAGCCGCGGCCCTCGCGGCCCCTATGGCTCCCGCGCCCCCCGCGGCCTCGGTCCCGGCGTCCTCGACGTCCTCATCGCCGGCGGCTATGGTCGGGTCTCCTCATCCGGTCCGGTCACCCACGCCCATGCGGGCCTTTTTCGCCCGAGCTCGCGCTACGCCTCGGATGACTACATCCACGCGACATCCACCTCTACGCCATCGTCGTTGCCGTCCTCCGTTCGAGCCGCTCTTCGTGACCCACTTTGGATGGCTGCGATGCAAGAGGAGTTTGACGCCCTGCTGTGCAACCAGACGTGGCAGCTTGTTCACGCTAGCGTGATTATCGGGAAGTGGGTCTTGAAACACAAGCTCCGTCCTGATGGTACCCTTGATCGCTATAAAGTGCACTAGGGTTGTTCGTGGCTTCCGGCAGCGTGCTGGCATCGACTTCACCGACACCTTCGCTTCGATTGTTAAGCCCAACACGATTCGCACGATTCTCCACCTAACGGTCTCCCGTGCTTGGCCGGTGCACTAGATGGACGTCTCCAACACTTCCTTCATGGTCACCTCGAGGAGCAAGTCTTCTGCCAGCAACCAACGGGGTTTGTTGATCCCGCACTCCCCGACCATGTGTGCCTGCTTTCACGGTCTTTGTACGGGCTCAAGCAGGCTTCACGCCCTTGGTACCAGCGCATCACAGTGTTTCTACACCAGCTCGGGTTCCGCTCCACTCGGTCGGACGCATCGCTCTTCGTCTATCACCAGGGCTCCGACATGGCCTACTTGCTGCTCTATGTCGACGACATCATCCTGACGGCATGTATGACTGGCCTTCTCAGTCAGCTCACTAATCGTCTTCGCGCTGAGTTTGCCATCAAGGACTTGGGTCCTTTGCACTACTTCCTCGGTGTTGAGGTGGTGCGCCGCCCGGATGGCTTCTTTCTTCATCAGTGGAAGTACGCTCATGAGCTCCTGGATCGTGCTGGCATGTTTAACTACAATCCCGCCGCTACGCCTGTTGATACGAAGGCCAAGCTCTCTACATTGGATGGTTCTCCACCTTCAGATGCTGCATTCTACCGGTCTATCGTTGGTGCTCTCCAGTACCTCACTCTGACTCGACCGGAGATCTAATATGCCATGCAGTAGGTGTGTCTCCATATGCATGCTCCCCGGGATGTTCACTTGGCCGCTGTCAAGCAGATTCTCTGCTATGTCTGTGGAACTATGGATCTTGGCGTCACGCTCTCCGCCTCCGCCGACACCGCCCTCACCGCCTACTCTGCTGCAGACTGGGCGGGCTGCCCTGACACTCGTCGCTCCACCTCGGGCTATTGTGTCTTACTTGGACCCTCACTCATCTCGTGGTCGTCCAAGCGGCAGCCTACGGTCTCTCGCTCCAGTGCTGAGGCTGAGTATCATGCGGTAGCCAACGTTGTCGACGAGTGTTTGTGGCTTCAGCAGCTTCTCCAGGAGCTCTCTTATCTTGTGGATCGAGCTACAGTGGTCTACTGTGACAACGTTTCGGCGGTCTACCTCTCTGCCAACCCGGTACATCATCGTCGGACCAAGCATATTGAGTTGGTTATTCATTTTGTTCGGGAACAGGTGGCTCTTGGCCATATTCGTGTTCTACACGTTCCTACTTCCCAATAATTTGCAGATATCATGACCAAGGGCTTGCCTACAACATCATTTGAGGAGTTCCGGTCCAGTCTTTGCGTCCGCAACGGTGCCGCTTTGACTATGGGGGAGGGGGCGTTGAGTATATGTGTTGTGCATATCTGTGTATTGGGCCCACCTCCTAGTTCCTTGTATAGTTGAGGTCGTGGCCCACCTTTGTACATCATATATACGCGTCTTTGCACATGAGTAATACATCGTGCAATTCCCACAACATACACTCCGTCCTTAGGCTAATCATCAGGCTGGCAGTTCACTGGACCCTCTACATCAAAATGCCTAAGGCTAAACATTTTTCAATGAAAAACCCCAGGCGGAGGAAGTACTATAGAAGAAACTAACACAAGAAATCAACAACCATGTATGAGAGGTATGCAAGGAAAACTCAAGGTGGACAAACCAATGAGGAACAATACCCAGTTGCTAGAAAAGATCACAAGAATAGAGCTTTAATGGCACTACCGAAACACCATAATGACCCTCCAAAAAACACCCACGATCAGCCAATTAAGCTATCAGAGTTACAAAACGCTATCTAAACATATAGGAGCATTCTTTTGCTCAGCCAAGCCTTAATTCATAGTGGCGCCCCTCAGTGTTCGTTCAGTCGCCAACAAGGTAGAGTAGGGCATGGGACACGAGCCGACTCACGGGACACAAGGCGTCGCCATCTCCCATGCCCTACTCTTCCTCGTCAGAGCCTTGAACCCGTTGGGTGCCGGTGGACGACAAATCGATGATGGATATGTTTTGGGATGAGCCGGCGACATCCACCACAATGAGGTCGCGACAGCGGGACTGGTGCACCGTACGATGTGCCGGAGAATGCGACCCTGCCTCGGCAACGTCCACCGCGGTGAGCGCTGCCGCCACATCCCGTGCCCGCTGCCACGCACGGTGGGCACGCCGCACCATGTTTGTGTTGGACGACGCCCACGATGGGTCCATGGCCTCGGCGCTCAACAGAGGGGTTGCACGTCCATCACCGCGTTCGGACGCCAAACGGCCCGCACCACCTCCGGTGAGGCAGCGACGACTGCCCCAGCGGTGGATCCATGCGTCATTTGGGCGGACGCAATGCATTCCCGACGGAAGGAGTCCAAGCGCTGTCGCGCATGGGCCTCTTGCCGGGCGTGGCGGAGCGCAAGCCGGACGACCATCTCCTCTTCGGGGCCGCGTGGGATGAGCTCGGGGTCGAAGGATCTGGAGGTGAAGGACACGGATCCACCGTTCGCCGTGTCGAAGACTGACGCACGGTGCCGGGGACGAGTTTGCGTGGAGGAGGGGAGTAGAGGGAAAGTGGCTAGGATTTGGTCCGGCGAGCAAATGGAGAGAAATATATGTGGGGTATATGTGGGGTCATTATGCGGAGCATCCTATGGTCATCCCCATGGACCTACCATCGTCTCACGAAGTGCCAAGAGGACCTATGACTCGAGCTAGAGCTAGAGCTCTCGAGACCGAGGTGACTTCTCTCCTTAGTGATATTACATATGATCCTCTCGAGACATGGCTACTACCTAAGTCCGAGATGTTGTGCATGATTAGGTACCAAGAGGACCCTCCCGAAGATGCACGTGAAGACGGACAAGCCACCATGTTCATGGATGAAGAGAACCGACGGAAGGAGTCAAGAACAACTCCCTGGCCCCGGACATCCGGCCATGACCCCGGACATCCAGCCCCTGGAGGTGTCACCTGCAGCAACGGACCAGCGGCCAAGTCTACAGGGCCCGAACATCCGGCGACCGGCCCGGATATCTGGCCCCGACCCAGAAATCCGGCCTCCCGCCCGGATATCCGGACACCACCGATCCAGAGGACAGAAGAGACGCCCCGTCAGCCCGAACATCCGGCCCCAGCCCCGGACATCCGTCTCCTCCCGAAGGCCCGGACATCCGGCCCGACGCCCGGACGTCCGGCCCCGTCTGTCTGCGCACAGTAAAGGGCCGAGGCCCATGTACCCTTTCACCCCCTAGACTATATATACTCTCCTCCTACCTATGTTTTAGGGTTAGTGTTGTGTTAGCTCATTTGTGAGATAGAGCTTCGCTCATCCATCCGAATCTACTCCACGAGAGAGACCGCGGCCCCTCTTCGGAGAAGATCCACTTGGATTCAAGACCTCCTCACGGAGAAGACCGGTTACCATTTGTATCCTCCCCTGTTGACTTTGGATCTTGTATCTCCTCTCGTGTTTCGAGGATCTAGCACATGTGTGACTTAATCTTGTTGGTTTGAGTGTTTCTCTTTGTGCCCCTTTGTGATTTCCCCTCGTGTTCTTCGTGTTCATCGCGGGATCCGCTCCTTTCGTGAAAGATCGACCCCTAGGGTTTCCACCCTACATCATCTTGGTATGTAGAGCCACGTTGATCACGACTTCAGAGCCTCCCCGTTGTGTTTTTTTAGCCTTGTTTTGTTGATTTTGTCCCTAATTCAAAATTTCCCCACAAAAATAGCCCCAATTTTTTTGTGATTTGTTGGTGTGATGAAGTTTTGTTGGATTTGATCCGCGGATTTCATGTGTTGCAGGTAGATCTAGCTTTCCATCATCTTTTCCCCAATTTCGTTCAACAAATTTCCCCGGATTTTGCCCGGCTTTGACCTCTCCACGCGAAGATCTTTGAGTTCGTCCACGGATCCAGAGCCCAAACATCCGGCCCGACAGCCCGGACATCCGGTCCCTGGCAGCATCGCTTCCATCCACCGTCCGTTTTCCATCCATATTTCGCCAATTTTTGTTCCGGTGCCCACATACACTTCCGCATCCCACCACCACTTCTGCATAGCACCACCATATACCACATACACCACCATCGCTTACCACTACCAACTCCGACAATTTTGTCATGTTTTACTTTGAGAATTTGAGTTGCGGTTCCGTGTCCTATTGTGTTTCGGCTATTTAGGTACGGTTCGACATCAACATCACCGCCGCTCATCTTCGCCACGGACGCGTCATTGACAACAACAACTACACCATCTTGTCATCATACCGTAAGCAAGAAGCGGTAACCTCATCTTGGTATCGTGATACATCATTCTTGCAATTACATTGATAGCCATCATAGCCTTACTCTTTTGCGTCGCTTACCCATCAAGACTAGCCTTTGAGTATTGCCGGCAACGTGACTTGTGCACATTAGTGATCATACTTCCCATAGCATACATATATCATTGGTGCATATCTTGGTATCATCTCTTGTGTCACAAGGTTGTCATCACATACACAATTGCTATCTTGGTTCGTGTCACATTGCATGAGAAAAGAGCTCAAACAACAAAGAGCCAAACAAGTTTTTAAGCAAAAGGGAAAGATAAGCAAAGAGCTTTTAAGCAAGAACCATAGCATCATACAACATTAAGATTGTCATACTAGATCATCTTGGATCATATCATCGAAATACCATACATAGAGCATACTTGGGATAGAAGTCGTTGCATTTTTGCTTAGTAGGTTGTGCACAAGTATTCGTATCCGCCTATTGTGCAATCGTGCTAGCGTCTCTCTAGTGTTGTGCAACAAGAGCATTTTTGTGGATTCCACATTTTGGCTCATCCTTGGTTGCACGACCCCATTTATCTCTTTGCGTGTGTGTTTCCGTGTACCTTATTTTGCTTGGTCTACTTGTTGCATTGCAAACTTGCGAATCTTTTCCAACATTATTGAAGCTCACTAACAATTGCATCAAATTTTGTGCCACCGTCCTAACCAAGCTCCTCCATAAGCTTTTACTTGTGTAGGTGTGAGAAACCAACAAGAATTGGTACCAATTGTGCTATTTTCTTGTTCCACATTGGAGTGATCTTTGATCCATCTTCAACATCGGTCAAGGTACATTTGGTATACATTCTTCTCTTTCTTCCACTCACATATTTCCCTTGGAATGATGGATAGGACAAGTACTTCTACCAACCCACTCTTCATCGGGCAAGACGACGACATGAACTCCTAAGTCACAAAGAGCCACCTCTTTGGTGCACAACATGCTTTGCATCAAGAGCAACAAGCAACGAGTGAACGCATCGACAACCTCGCCACTGACATGCAACATTCCGAGCAACACACAATAGACTACTTCAGCCACAAGCTCGACGACCAGAAGCAAGAGAATGACGCAAGAATGGACGAGATTCGTGCTTTGTTACTCAACCGCTCTTCTTCCACTTCGTCCTCATCAAGACGGAGCCGCTCAAGTCGACACTTCGACTACACCATCTTCGGCTCAAGTACACCGACATCGAATACTCTTCATCGTGCCGAGCGCCAAGATCGTCAAGCCAACCGCAACCCTCTACACGACAACAACTCTCAAGAAGAACGATATCGTCAAAACCAAGCTAACTTTGCGCAAGCACAAGAACGACAACGACAACGCCAACACGAAGAGTAAGAGCGAGCGCGTCTACACCAAGAAGCACAAGATGCCGAGGCACAACTTCTCGTGAACATGAAGAACCACTTCGCAAAGAAGTTCACGAATGAATATATCAAGCTCGCGTGCAACGTCAAGCTCGACAAGTTCCTCCACAAGCTCGCCAAGAACATCAAGTTCATCAAGAGCAAGAAGACAATGGAAATCCTCCACGACAAGAGCAAGTTGTGAGAGACGATCCTCCTCGTCAAGGATGTCATCATCCCCGACCCGAACACAATGAAGAGCAACGCTATGGCAAGCTAAAGTTCACCATGCCCAAGTTCAATGGAAGCAATGATCCCGAAGAGTACCTTTCATGGGCATTAAAGGTCGACAAAATCTTCCACTTGCACAACTATGAAGAAGAGAAGAAGATCGTGATGGCATCCCTTGAGTTCCAAGACTATGTCCTCATTTGGTGGGAACAAGTCATTGAGCGTCGAGAGGCAAAAGGTGAACCACCCATCACTACTGTTGGGGAACGTAGCAGAATTTTAAAATTTTCTACGCATCACCAAGATCAATCTATGGAGTCATCTAGCAACGAGGGAGAGAGGAGTGCATCTACATACCCTTGTAGATCGCGCACGGAAGCGTTCAAGAGAATGGGGTTGATGGAGTCGTACTCGACGTGATCCAAATCACCGATGACCAAGTGCCGAATGGACGACACCTCCGCGTTCAACACACGTACGGTTGGGAAGACGTCTCCTCCAACTTGATCCAGCAAGGGGGAAGGAGAGGTTGATGAAGATCCAGCAGCACGACGGCATGGTGATGGATGCAGTAGGATCCCGGCAGGGCTTCGCCAAGCGCAAGCGGGGAGGAGAGGTGTTACGGAGGGAGAGGGAGGCGCCAAGAGCAAAGGTGCGGCTGCCCTCCCTTCCCCCTCTTTATATAGGGGCCTTGGGGGGGTGGCGACCCTAGGGAGATGGATCTCCAAGGGGGC